>NC_134353.1:53999134-54102249 GCF_048569485.1 Anomaloglossus baeobatrachus | reverse complement strand
ATTGTATTGACCTGAAGGATAAAGCCATCTAATCAGTTATATCCCACAGTGAACAGAGTAAGAAAAAAAAGGAATTATTGACCTGCTATTGATTTATTGATTCTTCTTCCCAAGGATCACAGTAAGGAGGAGCCCACATTTATCCTGTGCTCTACACTGAGAGCGTATATTGGGGACAGTGTGTAAATTTCTGAAATACGTGATTCAGATGGAGCCCTCAACAAAAATAATTCACTATAATGAGGCAGAGGAAGGCATTTTGGACTGTGTCTGTCCTGTGATCTGGTGGTATCTGTCTTTTTAAGCATTCATAAAAGCGTGGTCGGCCACAGTTTTGTGCACTTCTAAAACAGGACAACGCTGTAATGATGCCAGACAGAGTTGAGAGTAAGGCGGGCTTTGCACGTTGCGACATCGCAAGCTGATGCTGCGGTGTCGCACGCGATAGTCCCCGCTCCCATCGCAGGTACGATATCGTGTGATAGCTGGCGTAGCGAAAATTATCGCTACGCCAGCTTCACACGCACTCACCCGCCCTGCGACCGTCGCTCTGGTCGTCGCCCCGCCTCCTTCCTAAGGGGGCGGGTCGAGCGGCGTCATAGCGACATCACACGGCAGGCGGCCAATAGCGGCGGAGGGGCGGAGATGAGCAGGATGTAAACATCCCGCCCACCTCCTTCCTTCCGCATATCCTACGGAAGCCGCGGTGACGCCGGTAGGAGATGTTCCTCGCTCCTGCGACTTCACACACAGCGATGTGTGCTGCCGCAGGAACGAGGAACCACATCGGACCGTCGCGTCAGCGTAATTATGGATTACGCCGACGCTGCAACGATGATACGATTACGACGATTTTGCGCTCGTAAATCATATCATCTAGGCTTTACACACTACGATGTCGCATGCGATGCCGGATGTGCGTCACTTTCAATTTGACCCCACCGACATCGCACCTGCGATGTCGTAGTGTGCAAAGCCGCCCTAACTCTGCTGCCTCATTTTAGTGAAAGGATCTGTCAGTATCTGACAATATAGCGTGACAAACGCATATAATCTCAGGGTAAAGAAACAGGGCGAAACGCATGTTGGGGTGGAGGGACGCCAGCTATCTAATCTAGACATCAACCATCAGGTATTTAGCATTTGGTACTTTGCCATCTTTTGTGAACCAATGAAATGGTCACTAGATCTAGCTGACTGTTAGACTAATGTCAAATATTTATGTTATTAATGGTGGTCAATCAGGGGCGTACATAGAAATCATATGGGGCCCCATAGCAAAACTCTGAATGCCCCCCCGAATTAAAAAAAAAAAAATACAATAAAATATTAACATAATAAACAGCATATATGTTACTGGGGGGAGGGGGGGCATAGAAGTTACTGGGGAGCCAGTGGGGGGCATAAAAATTACTGGGGACACATATACACATTATGAATTAATCTTTATCCTAGCCAGGCTATACATCTATCAGTCCAGTAAGTAGACTATTACCAGGCCCGGGTCCGTCTGCAGAGCACCAGTCTAGGCAGTGCTGTGTGCCTGTGCTCCTGTCTTGTGACTGTATGCAATGCACTGAGCAGCGCAGTGCCTGACGGTCGCTGAGCAGCGCAGGGCCTGACGGTCGCTGAGCAGCGTAGTGCCTGACGGTCGCTCAGCAGTGCAGGGCCTGACGCTCGCTGGGCAGCACAGTGCCTGACATTCGCTGAGCACCAAAGAGCCTGATGCTCGCTGAGTAATGCTGCGACAAAATAGTCATACAATTACCAAATAACACATTATATAGTATTACTGAACAGCACCCACCATACCAAGACCAATAAAACTATACATTGCAAAATAATGCCGCCACACCATGTCCAAATATTATCACCACATGGAGTCTGAATATAACCCCTGTCCAGTTACTGAGCAAAGGCCACTGCACAAAGACCAGTAGGTTTACACAACAAATCCCAAAAAATCTGCAGTATGTGAACTTGGCCTAAAGTAGTGATGTCCTCCTACGTGCCCCTCACCATACACAATACACCGTGTGCAGAATTATAAGGCAAGTTGTACTTTAGAGGATTTTTTTTATTATTGATCAACAACTATGTTCTCAATCAACCCAAAAGACTTATAAATATCAAAGCTTAATATTTTTGGCAGTTGGAGTGGGGTTTTTTTTTTTAGATTTGGCTATCTTAGGAGGATATCTGTTTGTGCAGGTAACTATTACTGTGCAGAATTATTAGGCAACTTAATAAAAACCAAAGATATTCCCATCTCACTTGTTTATTTTCATCAGGTAAACCAATATAACTGCACAAAATTTAGAAATAAACATTTCTGACATGCAAAAACAAAACACCCAAAAAATTAGTGAGCAATATAGCCCCCTTTCTTTATGATGACACTCAGCAGTCGACCATCCATAGATTCTGTCATTGCTTGATCTGTTTACAATCAACATTGCGTGCAGCAGCCACCACAGCCTCCAGACACTGTTCCGAGAGGTGTACTGTTTTCCCTCCCTGTAGATCTTACATTTTATGAGGCACAACAGGTTCTCTATGGGCTTCAGATCAGGTGAACAAGGGGGCCATGTCATTAATTTTTCATCTTTTAGACCTTTACTATCCAGCCACACTGTGGAGTAGTTGGAGGTGTACCGCCCCGTGCTCGGCAGTCGAGCCGCTCAGAACCGGACCTTCAGTGGCTGGCTCGAGGGTCTCCGGACCCAGGGGTCTCGCGGTCACTTCAACTGAAAGGGGGGTTGTGGTTTGGGGACATAGATGTACGGCCGGAGCCATGTTAAGTTCGTGATGCCAACCACGGGATGTGGTGAAGGTGGAAACCACCGCTGCAGTTACGGGGCACCCGGGGGAGATGTTTGGCAGCAAGTTGTTAACCCCTCTGTGGGCAGGGATGGTGGCCCCGGGACCCGTTGGGGGTGTTTGGCAGTGCAGGGAGATGGGCGACCGGAGGGTGCTGGTGTACTCACTATTAGTACGAGTCTCTGGTAAACCAAGGAGATGGTGGTCGGTGCCCGCAGCCGGCCACAGTCTGGTCCCCCACCCGGCTGGTGGTCTCTGTCTTTCTCCCGCACCTGTGTTGGATGGTGGACGGCCTGTGCTTGCATTTTCAGGAGTCCACTCCCGGCTTGTGGTTGCCTAAGAAGCCCTTTGCCTGCAGACGCTGGCCCGTGGGATCTCTGAGCCGTGGCGGTGGCTGCTTTTCCCCCTCGCTGGCCTGTTGCCTTCAGTCGGGACTTTGGGTGGGACAGGACCTCAAGTCCTGGCCGCAATCAGTTAATTAGCTAGCCCCCAGTAGCTTCTGGACCTAGCTTCAGGGTCTGAGTACCCCCCTTTGTGCTCCGGTTTCCGAGTCGGTTCCCCGGGTCGGTACCGGCGGGCTACAACCCTGTCCCGGTCCACCTCGGTTCCACAGAGCCGTCTTCCCGGCTCCTGCAGACGGAGACCGCCATCTGCCTCCTAGCCAAAGGTACCAGGGCTCCTATCCCGGCACCTGCTCAAATTGGGTTCTCTCTGCTGGAGCTGCACACAGCCCCAGCCCACACACCTCTCCAACTTGAACTCTGAAACTCAACTGTTTACTTTCCCACCCCAGGCTCTCTGACCTCCTCGGTGGGCGTCTTCCAACCGCCTGGTTCCGCCCCCTGGTGTGTCCATCAAGCCCTGAGGGAAGTGACTAGGGTTTTAATGGTTGGCTGTGTGTTACCTATGAGGGACAGGTGTAATTTAGGGCTCTATTTGTGACTACCTGGCCCGGCCAGGGCGTCACAGATGCATGTGATGGAGCATTGTCCTGCATGAAAATCATGTTTTTCTTGAACGTTACCGACTTCTTCCTGTACGACTGCTTGAAGAAGTTGTCTTCCAGAAACTGGCTGTAGGTCTGGGAGTTGAGTTTCACTCCATCCTCAACCCGAAAAGGTCCCACAAGTTAATCTTTGATGATACCAGACCATACCAGTCCCCACCTCCACCTTGCTGGTGTCTGAGTCGGAGTGGAGCTCTCTGCCCTTTACTGATCCAGCCTCAGGCCCATCCATCTGGCCCATCAAGAGTCACTCTCATTTCATCAGTCCATAAAACCTTTGAAAAATCAGTCTTAAGATATTTCTTGGCCCAGTCTTGACGTTTTATCTTATGTTTCTTGTTCAAAGGTGGTCGTTTTTCAGCCTTCCTTACCTTGGCCATGTCCCTGAGTATGGCACACCTTGTGCTTTTTGATACTTCAGTAACGTTGCAGCTGTGAAATATGGTCAAACTGGTGGCAAATGGCATCTTGGCAGCTTCACGCAGTTATTTTGCGCCTTTTTTGCCCAACACGCTTCTTGCGACACTGTTGGCTATTTGCCATGAAACGCTTGATTGTTCGGTGATCACGCTTCAAAAGTTTGACAATTTCAAGACTGCTGCATCCCTCTGCAAGACATCCCACAATTTTGGACTTTTCAGAGCCCGTCAAATCTCTTTTCTGACCCATTTTGCCAAAGGAAAGGAAGTTGCCTAATAATTAAGCACACCTTATATAGGGTGTTGATGTCATTACACCGCACCCCTCCTCATTACAGAGATGCACATCACCTGATTTACTTAATTGGTAGTTGGCTCTCAGCCTATACAGCTTGGAGTAGGACAACATGTATAAAAAGTATCATGTGATCAAAATACTCATTTGCATAATAATTCTGCACACAGTGTATATATTTTCAGATGTCTCTCCCATATAATAGTAACGATTATGACCCTCTTTACAGCCTTAGGTACCATAATAAATCACTGCACAGCACAGGGATAATACACACAGTGATGTCACAGCACAGGGATAATACACACATTGATGTCCCAGTACAGGGATAACACACACAGTGATGTCACAGTACAGGGTTAACACACACACAGTGATATCACAGTACAGGGATAATACACACAGTGATGTCACAATACAGGGATAATACACACAGTGATGTCACAGTGCAGGGATAATACACACAGTAATGTCACAGTACAGGGTTAACACACACACTGATGTCACAGTACAGGGATAATACACACAGTATTGTCACAGTACAGGGATAACACACACAATGATGTTACAGTATGGGATAATACACACATTGATATCACAGTACAGGTTTAACACACACTCTGATGTCACAGTGCAGGGTTAACACACACACAGTGATGTCACAGAGCAGGGTTAACACACACAGTGATGTCACAGAACAGGGTTATCACACACACAGTGATGTCACAGTACAGGGTTATCACACACACAGTGATGCACAGTACAGGGTTAACACACACACACACACAGTGATGTCACAGAGCAGGGTTAACACACACAGTGATGTCACAGAACAGGGTTATCACACACACAGTGATGCACAGTACAGGGTTAACACACACACACAGTGATGTCACAGTACAGGGTTAACACACTCACACACACAGTGATGTCACAGTACAGGATAATACACACAGGGATGTGACAGGACACTTTCTTTTTGTAGTGTTACAGGCAGACATTTGTACATTATAATACTCACCTGCTCCTGTGCTGTGAGAGATCATGTTAGTGGCAGCCTCCGGCCTTCCTGTTGCATGCAATTCCTGTCAGTCCTCCTGGCTGTGCTCAGAGCCTGTCCTTTGCTTTTTCTTTCTATTCCTTCTGTTCTCGCTTCTCCTCCTTTTCTCTGCTCCTTCTCCCTCTTTTCTCTGCTTGTAATGCTTCTCCTTCTGCCCTGTTTAGCTTTCCATATTTTCAATCTCCCGCGCTGTACTGAACATGCTTAGCCCACTCTCCTGATTGGCTGTTCTCCTCCTCGCATCTCTTACACCTCTCTGATTGGATGAAAATGCTGCCTGGCCACTCCCTCCTCTTTAGCAGAGGCCGCGCGGTGTTCAGTGTGGGCGTGTCTGCTCCTCTGTGTTGCGGACGACTGCAGCTGTACAAACTGTGCGGGCCCCCTGCGGCCTTAATTAGCTGCTTGGTGACCGGGCAGCCCGTGCTGGGAATGAGGAAAGTGAAATCGCAGACACAGCAGGCAGCCATTACGGGGCCCCCTTCAGGTCACGGGCCCCATAGCAGTGGCGTGACCTGCCTCTATTGACGGTACGCCACTGTGGTCAACCTTATAAGTTATGTATGTCACAACACCATACTAATAGATTTGCACAGTGTAACGCTTGTGGCTGGTGTAGGGGCAGCGAGTGGTATTAGTGGACCCACTGAAACACAGAAGGGACCCGGCTTACCCTTTAGTAGGAGGGGATTAACTAAGCGCCAACCGCAAGGTGGACTTTAGGTACCACTTACAGGGCAGTTACTGGGCCTGTGGCAGCTGAGCCCCAGGACAGGAGATGGACACGGGTATAGGCACAGGTGCACGTAGGTACTGGCGGGATGGCTGGGGAAGACAGGCAGGTGGGTACGGACAAATATGGAGGGCACGGTAGGGACAGATAGGTATAGGAAGGCAAGTATAGGGTGACAGACACAGGGATAACGGGACAGACGCACAGGAACCAAATAACTGCTAGCAGCAGACTGGAATACTAACTAACTGAGGACGTTGTGGAAGCACCTCCCCTAATAGGAGGGCGCCTTAAATGCACAGTGCCTCTCAGCCATAGGTTAAGATGCATTTCTTGGAAATGGCAAACTGGCCCTTTAAGAGGAGGGTCAGTGTGCGCACGCGCGTCTTAGGTGCACTCCCGGGAACCGTGTGTAGCATATACAGAGATCAGAAAAGGTAGGAGGCAGCAGCACACGTGGATGGCTGGGGAAGTGCGGGGGAGGACGCGACCTGGTCAGGGCAGCAAGTAAATTGGTGTCTCTGCAGAGACGCAGGTACTACACACAGACACTTGCATATAGGCACTGCCACTTTCACGTATTAGTCTTGTGACACCTCCTGTATCTAATCCTAATACCCCTGTTATCTCAATTGTATTTAGAACTTCTATTCAGAACTTATACAAGGGTGTAGTGCAATAGAAAAAGGATTTTTTTTCCATTTAGTTTTACTATTACTAAATAATGTAATTATTACTGTATCTATCTTACCTTCCATTATTAAATCCTATTATATTGTTTACACGAGGCACTTTACACTAAGGGCCGATTTACATGCTGCGATATTGTTACTGATATCACTAGCGTGCGTACCCGCCCCCATCGGTTGTGCGACACGGGCAAATTGCTGCCCGTGTCACACCAGATTGCTAGGAACAGTCACACTACTTACCTGCCTAGCGATGTCGCTGTGACCGGCAAACCGCCTCCTTTCTAAGGGGGCGGATCGTTCGGTGTCACAGCGACGTCACTAAGCGGGAGCCCAATCAAAGCGGAGGGGCGGAGATGAGCGGCACGTAACATCCCGCCCACCTCCTTCCTTCCTCATTGCTGGCGGCCGCAGGTAAGGAGAGGTTCCTCGTTCCTGCGTTGTCACACGGAGCGATGTGTGCTGCCGGAGGAACGACGAACAACATCGTTACTGCAGCATCAACGATAATTGAGATCAGGGGGGGATGTCACCGATTAGCGATTTTGAACGTTTTTGCAACGATTTAAAATCGCTAATAGGTGTCACATGCAATGACATCGCTAATGCGGCCGGATGTGCGTCACAAATTCCATGACCCCAACGAGATCGCTTTAGCGATGTCGTAGCGTGTAAAGCCACCTTAAGTTACCTAATTACTGTTGTGCCCTTGTCATTTCTATTTGTCATATTTATTTATTAATTACAGCCATTGCATATCAGATTACAGAGAGGGTTGAGATTTATTTATATCTGTTAACCCGAAAGTTCCTGTGATACAATTTATTTCTTTATTAATACAATATTGTGTAATGGCTACTTTTTTTGGTAGTCACCTTTGCCTTTTACCTCAAGAATTTTAATATATATTGATTAAAAAAATACAATTTTAAGTTATATTCTCTGCAGTAGTTTACTCAGATCACAATCTGAGTGTACGAGTATGTTGATTTATAACCTCCACACCGTTTACATCCACACTATCTGCTCTTATGAACTATAACCTTCACACTGCCTAACCTTATGAACTAAAACTTTAAAACCATTTACCCTTATGAACTATGGCCCCCACACCATCCCCCCATGAACTTTAACTTCTACACGTACCATTTTTTATAAACTATGGTAGCACACCATCACCATTTATAGCCAATAACCTCCACTCTGTCCCCCCTTATAAAGTGTAGTTATCACACTTGTAGGGTGAGGGTCAGGGCTGCTCTCGTCCGTTGGCCTGGCTCTCTTTAGAAAGACCACACGTACCAAAGCTCATCCCACTAAACGCTCACAATCCTTTTCAGTGAGCAAAACACTACTGAGACAAGGCAGGGTGAGGTTGCCACACTCCAGTAAGACATTATTGGGTCACCAACAGTCAATAACATATACCACATTCCCAGCAGGAAAACAAGATGCTGCATGTGACAGAGCCTCACCCTTCCGCTGGCTCACCAAGGATCAAAATATTCTGTGACTTCGAGAGATCCAGGACCAACTACCCCAGCCGGCAGCATCTTGCATTTGGTGGGCACCCACTGAGAGGAGATAGTGGCAAGCTTAGGAATCCGACTGAGCATAGCGAGGTACGTGAGCAAGGATGGTTGACCTTAGGGAGATCAACATCCAGCAACTCTGAGACACCATCACGTGTTTCTCAACGCAGTGATTCTAGAACAAGGCCCCCTGGGAAAATATGCAAAACAGGACTGCTGCGGAAACACCATCACATGTCTCAACGCTGGCAGGAAACTAGCCAGGTCTTTGACCGGGAAGGAACAACCACGGGAAGGGCAGTCTCCAGTCAAGGAAACCGCCTATGCCAAAACATGGTATCCCTCCACAGACAGATGTTTCGGGGTATTTGCCCCTCATCAGTGTGGAGTAGGAAACTGGCTAGTGGAAGCAATGCCTAGTAAAAGAGACTGCCCTTCCCGTGGTTGTTTCTTCCCGGTGAAAGACCTGGCTAGTTTCCTGCCAGCGTTGAGACATGTGATGGTGTTTCCGCAGCAGTCCTGTTTTGCATATTTTCCCAGGGGGCCTTGTTCTAGAATCACTGCGTTGAGAAACACCTGATGGTGTCTCCGTGGTGCTGGATGTTGATCTCCCTAAGGTCAATCATCCTTGCTTATGTAGTCTTTTACTAGGCATTGCTCCCACTAGCCAGTTTCCTACTCCACACTGATGAGGGGCAAATACCCCGAAACAGCTGTCTGTGGATGGATACCATGTTTTGGCATAGGCGGTTTCCTTGACTGGAGACTGCCCTTCCCGTGGTTGTTCCTTCCCGGTGAAAGACCTGGCTAGTTTCCTGCCAGCGTTGAGACATGTGACCGTGTTTCCGCAGCAGTCCTGTTTTGCATATTTTCCCAGGGGGCCTTGTTCTAGAATCACTGCGTTGAGAAACACGTGATGGTGTCTCCGTGGTGCTGGATGTTGATCTCCCTAAGGTCAATCATCCTTGCTTATGTAGTCTTTTACTAGGCATTGCTCCCACTAGCCAGTTTCCTACTCCACACTGATGAGGGGCAAATACCTCGAAACAGCTGTCTGTGGATGGATACCATGTTTTGGCATAGGCGGTTTCCTTGACTGGAGACTGCCCTTCCCGTGGTTGTTCCTTCCCGGTGAAAGACCTGGCTAGTTTCCTGCCAGCGTTGAGACATGTGACCGTGTTTCCGCAGCAGTCCTGTTTTACATATTTTCCCAGGGGGCCTTGTTCTAGAATCACTGCGTTGAGAAACACGTGATGGTGTCTCCGTGGTGCTGGATGTTGATCTCCCTAAGGTCAATCATCCTTGCTTATGTAGTCTTTTACTAGGCATTGCTCCCACTAGCCAGTTTCCTACTCCACACTGATGAGGGGCAAATACCTCGAAACAGCTGTCTGTGGATGGATACCATGTTTTGGCATAGGCGGTTTCCTTGACTGGAGACTGCCCTTCCCGTGGTTGTTCCTTCCCGGTGAATGACCTGGCTAGTTTCCTGCCAGCGTTGAGACATGTGATGGTGTTTCCGCAGCATTCCTGTTTAGCGAGGTATGTGGCGAGAGAACTAAGTTATCAAATGAATTTCTGGGCTTAGTATTGGACAGTAGAGCAGTTATGTAATCCACCAGCTGGAACCACGGTCCCTAGCCTGAGGTCCTGTAGAATTGCACTGGGGACAGGAACAGGCTCCTTTTTATATCTCTCAGCTTCCATTTCAGAGCATTGTGCCCCATAGGATTAGGGGGGAGATAATCATGGCTGTTTTCTCTTTGGTCGCTAATTAAATCTGACTGCATAATTATCCTCCAAATGATACAGTCGAATACAACGCAGGGGGTTAACGCAATCTGCAATCAGCAGGCATTACACAATTTGGCATACAAAATGAGGCACCGGACAGTCTCACATGAAGCAATGGCTTAGAACGGAATACTATGTCTGGCATAATTAAGAATAGTTCACCTTTGCACAAGTGGCCAGAATCTCCTCATTGATGCTGAGTTGTCACAACAATTCCCTACTTTATGTTGTCTCCTCTCAACCGTTTCTAGACCATGCAAAAAAATCTCGGAGAGATTTCAAATTGTGATCAGTCACGGATCAAAATCACTCCTTCATATTTACCGGTCTATAAAAAAATTACGGACAGCATATGGATGTCATCCATACACAATCCGTGTTCTGTCCGTTTTTAACATTTGGAAGGATTTTTTCAGGGGGGAAATATGAAAAAATCTCTGATGGTACAAACAGGCACATTAGCCAACCACTGATGAAAATGGGACCTTTTTTTTCCATGTACGAGAAAAAAACATAAGTCTTAATGAGGGATTAGATGTCTTTTAGGATCTCTGCCATTTACTGAGAGACAGGTCCCTTGCTTGCCAAAGCTCACTCATCTATCAGCACAGTCTTGGTAAACTTATCTTCTCAAGTTCATTGGAACCCACAACTTGATCCCCATCCAAAACTTTTATTTTTTGTCAAGGTCATACGAACACCTTTCATGTTGTCTGGTCATATGTAAACAAAGAGTCGATGTTCTATGCAAGTTCTGCATCTTTTTTGACACAATTTCTTTATGTATTTATTGAGATTTGGCATCCAGAATGGTTTGTCAGTCTCCACAAGGAGAAAGGTTTTCCCCTTTGATCGCATTATAGCCTCTCATACAGCAAGAGCAGATCTCATACTTTGCACTGACGAGGAGCATTCACCCCGAAAGACTGTGTTTGCAAATTGAGCTTCTGATCTGGTATAAATCGTAAGTCATATGATAAGGCTCATTGGAGAGTCAATTGTGACTTTTAGGATTGCTATTTCCAATAGGTGGCTCTAGAGTTCATCTCCTTCCTCCCTGAAGAGACAATTTTCATTGAGATTTAGGAACATTCTTTTTTTTTTAATAGAGTATTAACTAAGGCTGCTTTCACACATCCGGCTTGAGCAGTGCGGCTCAATCCAGCTGTGCAAGCTATGCAACGGATGCGGTGAAAACACTGCATCCTTTGCATAAGTTTTTCCCATGCGGGCCGTCCGGTTTTTGCCACTTGCGGCATGCTACTGAGCATGCGCAGTGGCAAAAACCGCATGCTGCGGCCGGATGCGGTTTTTGCCGCAGAGCGCCGCATCCGGCCGCCATAGGCATGCATTGAAAAATGCGCCGCATCGGCCGGATGCGTCGCGATGCGGTTTTTTTTGCCGGAGCAAAAAACGTGCCAGGCAACGTTCCATCCGGCCACCGCATCGGCTAAATCTGCCGCATGCGGCAAAAACCGGATGGAACGCAAGGCCATGCGGCACAATGCGGCACTAATTAAAGTCTATGCAGGAAAAACGCAACCGGCAGCAAAAAAAAAACGGTTGCGATTTTCCTGCAAAGTGCCGGATTGTGCCGCATTGCAGAAACCGGAGGTGTGAAAGTAGCCTTAGACAGTGCACTGTAAGCTCAGCATAGCTTGCGCTTTCCTGCACTGATACATTGTAACAATCTGAAAATTAGATATACCAAGAACGCCATATTGTATATATACCGGGGGTTCACACTATGATAGCCCAGCGGATAAGCATAAACTCCATATTGACATTAAATGATAAGAAGACAAGGAGTGTAAATGCGGAAACTGAAAGATAATTTTTATGAAGTAATACATAACTATAAAAGTCAAGAAAGGATTAAAGGCGGAAAAAAAAAACAAGTGAAAAAGCCGGAATCGATGTCGGTGCCGCACAGGAATTCATGAAAATAATGAATGCAAGGTAAAGTGAACCTATGCACAGTGTTGTCAGTACAAATAAAATATAGCTTACCCATATTAGTAAAGGTCAGGAGTAGTGTACCTTACACCTGTTTCTGACAAAAAGCAACTGCAAGCCTTCATGAATATCAGGAGAACAAAGAGGTATTGCTTTACAAATTTATTAAGTTACATACAAACTATAAAAGTGCCAAGTGCTTTACATATGAAAAAATCACATACAAAAAGACAAAAAAAAGAATGGAGTAATGTACACATATTCCCTGGAAAACACCTGAGAATGTATACAACAGCAATCCCATGTAGAGAAATCACCCTCTAAAGCAGGTTTTACCGATGCTAGCGATGCCGAGCGCGATAGCACCCGCCCCGTCGTACGGCCGATATGTGTTGATCGCTGCCGTAGCGAACATTATCGCTACGGCAGCGTCACACGCACTTACCTGCCCTGCGACGTCGCTGTGACCGGCGATCCGCTTCCTTTCTAAGGGGGCGGTTAGTTCAGCGTCACAGCGACGTCACAGCAGCGTCACTGAACCGCCGCCCAATAGAAAAGGAGGGGCGGAAATGAGCGACCAGAACATGCCTCCCACCTCCTTCCTTCTTCCTTTCCCGGTGGAGGCAGGTAAGGAGATGTCTGTCGCTCCTGCGGTGTCACACACAGCGATGTGTGGTGCTGCAGGAACGACAAACAACATCGTACCTGTCGCTGCAGCGATATTATGGAAATGAGCAACGTGACAACGAGCAACGATTTTTAATGTTTTTGTGCTCGTTGATCGTCGCTCATTTGCGTTACACGCTGCGATGTCGGTAACGGCGCCAGATGTGCGTCACTAACGACGTGACCCCGACGATATATCGTTGCCGATGTCACAACGTGTAAAGCCCGCTTAAGGCCCCTTCACATGTCCATGAAAAATGTTCTTGTTTTGCAAGGCTGTGTTGAAGGTGCATATGGCCCATCCGTGTGCCGTGATTTTGGCACACGTGTGCTGCCCCTGTGCAATCTGTGTGACAGCATGAGCTTCTATTCTCACCTGTCTATGGTGCTGGTGTCTCCGGTGCTGCTACTGCTTCCGGGTCTGCGGTGCAGTGAATATGTATGAGCATAATGAGCGGGACCCAGAAGCAAGTGACAGCAGCGCCGAAGATAGAAGGGCTGGAGACAGGTGGATATAGAAAATAGTTTTATTTCAAAGACACGTGTTTTCTCCAGTACGTGTCACACTGATATCACACGGATCACATCAGTGTGTGGTCTGTGTGACACCCATGCTGCCAAAGAAAAACGGACTGTCTCCGTGCGGACGCACGGTCCTTGTGAATACACGGATGTGTGCGCAGACCTATTGATTTTAATGGGTCTTCATATGTCCGTGTTGCCGGTACGTATGAAAACTAATGTTATACGTACCGGAATCACTGACGTGTGAAGGGGGCCTAACATATATCAGCAGCATCAATCAATAATAGTAGCAGCACAATCAAAAATGTAAAGTACAAGTGGGGAATTCAAGGTACAAACAATGGGATCACATAACAGGTAAATATACACACGTGGTCAAAATTGTTGGCACCCCTCATTTAATGAAAGAAAAACCCATAATGGTCACAGAAATAACTTGAATCTGACAAAAGTAATAATAAATAATAAATCTATGAAAATGAACAAATAAAAGTCAGACATTGATTGCTGCTTTCCTGCTTCCACAGAATTAAAAAAAAAAAAATAAAACTCATGAAATCGGCCTGGACAGAAATTATGGCCCCCTTCGTCTTCCTCCTCCTCCTCAACTAAATATTTTGTTGCATAACCTTTTGAGGCAATCACTTGAATGAAAGATTCATGTAACTGTCCATGAGACTTCTGCACCCCTCGACAGGTATTTTGACTCCTCAAGAGCAAACCGATCCAGTTGTCTGGTGTTTGAAGGTTGCCTTTTCCAGATGGAAGTTTCAGCTCTTTCCAAAGATGCTCAATAGGATTTAGGTCAGGGCTCATAGAAGCCACTTCAGAATAGTCCAATGTTTTCCTCTTAGCCATTCCTGGGTGTTTTTAGCTGTGTGTTTTTGGATCACTATCCTGTTGCAAGACCCATGCCCTGCAACTGAGACCAAGCTTTCTGACACTGGACAGAACATTTCTCTCTAGAATCCCTTGATAGTCTTGATATTTCATTGTACCCTGCACAGATTCAATACACCCTGTGCCAGGTGCAGCAAAGCAGCCCCAGAACATAACAGAGCCTCCTCCATGTTTCATGGTAGGGACAGTGTTCTTTTCTTGATATGCTTCAGTTTCCGTCTGTGAACACAGAGCTGATGTGCCTTGCCAAAAAGTTAAATTTTTGTCTCATCTGTCCATAGGACATTTTCCCACAAGCTTTGTGGCTTGTCAACATGTAGTTTGGCAAATTCCAGTCTGACTTTTTTATGATATTTTTTCAACAATGGTGTCCTCCTTGGTCGACTCCCATGAAGTGCACTTTGGCTCAAACAACAATGGATAGTGCGAGCTGACACTGATGATCCTTGAGCTTGAAATTCACCGTTAATCTTTTTAGAACTTTTTCTGGGCTCTTTTGTTACAATTCATATTATCCATCTCTTTGATTTGTCATCAATTTTGCTTGTGCGGCCACGTCCAGGGAGGTTGGCTATAGTCCCATGGATCTGAAATTTCTGAATAATATGTGCAACTATAGTCACATGAATATCAAGCTGCTTGGAGATGGTCTTATAACCTTTAGGTTTATCATGATTGTCTATAATTTTCTTTCTAATCTCCAGAGACAACTCTTTCATTCACTTCCTCTGGTCCATATTGAGTGTGGTACACACCATGTCACCAAACAGCATAGTGAGTATCTGTAGCCCTATATAAGCCCTATATACAAGTCCACTGACTGATTACAAGATTGTAGACACCTGTGACGCTAATTAGTGAACACACCTTGATTTAACATGTCCCTTTTGTCACATTATTTTCAGGAGTACCATCATTTCTGTCCAGGCCGATTTCATGAGTTTTATTTTTTTTTAAATTCAGTGGAAGCATGGTTGAAAAGCAGCAATGTCTGACTTTCATTTGTTCATTTTCATAGATTTTTTAAAGTTTATTATTACTTTTGTTAGATTCAAGTTATTTCTGTGACCATTTTGGGTTTTTCTTTCATTAAACCAAGGGTACCAACAATTTTGACCACATGTGTAAGAAAGTCCCAGGAGCGTCTGTGACACCCTGGACTAGCCAGGTAGTCACAGATAGCGCCCCGCACAACACCTGACCCCTAAAAAGGTGTCACCAGCCAACCAGTATAACCCTAATCACCCCTCTCAGGGCTTGATGTTCACACCAGGGGTCGGAGCCAGGCGGTTGACCACGCCCACCGAGGAGTTCAGAGAGCCTGAGGTGGGAAAACACCAGATGAAGTTTGGAGGAGTCAGTTAGTGGTTAGGTGAAGGAGAGTAGAAGCAGGCCTGTGCCCAGGTCTGCAGAAATCTGACAGGTGCCAGGGTTGGAGCCCAGGCACCTTTGGCTAGGAGACAAGCGGTGGCCTCAGCCTGCAGGAGCTGGGAAGACAGCTCGGTGGAACCGTGGTGGACCGGGACAGGGTAGTGGCCCGCCGGTACTGACCCGGGGAACCGACTCGGAAACCAGAGCACAAAGGGGGGTACTCAGACCCTGAAACGAGGTCCAGAAGCCACTGGACCGAGTTAATTAACTGATTGCGGTCTGGACTATAGGTCCTTTCCCACCCAAAGTCCCGACTGAAGACAACAGCCCAACGAGGGGAATAGAAAGCCACCGCACAGGCAGAGAGATCCCACGGGCCAGCGTCTGCGGGCAAAAGGGCTCTCCCGACATTCACAAAGCCGGGGAGCGGACTCCCGTTGCTGAAGCGCAGGCAGTCCACAGATACACAACACGGTGCAGGAAAAAGGCAAAGACCACCAACTGGGTGGGGGACCAGACGCAGCCGGCTGTGGGCACCGACCACCATCAACTTAGTTTACCAGAGACTTGTGTGTGTGTTACTAATCGTGAGTACAACAGTGCCCTCCGGCACCTCCCTGCACCTCCCTGCACCGCCCAACCACACAACACCCTCAATGGGTCCCGGGGCCATCATCACTGTCCACGGAGGGGTTAACATCTTGCTGCGCAACATCTCCCCCGGGTGCCCAGTAAACGCAGCGGTGGTGTCCACCTTCACCACAACCCGTGGGTGGCGTCACAAACTCAAACACGGCTCCGGCCGTACCCCTATGCCCCCTTAAAGCGCCAGCCCCCCACTTTCAGATCGAAGTGGACCACGGGGCCCGGAGACGCTCGAGCCACCACCCGGCAAGTCCGGATCCGAGCGTCTCAGTTGCCGCCGAGCACGGGGCGGTACACATCCACAGGACAAAAACCCTCCACACAGGAGGGATCCCCGACGTATGTTTTGTGGGATTTTATATATAGTACCCGCTTCTTCGGGGGAGATTTGTGAATCACGAATCTCCCTGTGAAGAAGCTAATACCTTAAATTGAAACTCGTGTTGGGGATTGATGACCACCTTGTGATGATAACCGTTCTATTCCACCAAGGCCTTCCACCTTGCCACATAGGTATGTTAGTTTTATCTGTATGTGCTGCAGCCATGCTTGAGTACTATCCATTATGGGGCTGCCTATTATAACACAGTAACCATGTGTGAGTTTTATTTCGTTCACAGCGCTCTCATAAGCTCACTGACTGACATTTGAACTTTTGCACCTTAGAAACACTTAAGGCGGGCTTTACACGCTGCGACATCGCCAGCAATTGCTCGCGATGTCGAGCGCGATAGCACCCGCCCCCGTCGCACATGCGATATGTGGTGATTGCTGCCGTAGCGAACATTATCTCTACGGCAGCTTCACACGCACATACCTGGTCGGCGACGTCGCCGTGACCGCCAAACAATATCTCCTTCAAGGGGAGGTGCGTTCGGCGTCACAGCGACGTCACCGCAACATCACTAAGCGCCAGCCAATAGAAGCGGAGGGGCGGAGATGAGCGGGACATAACATCCCGCCCACCTCCTTCCTTCCGCATTGTCGGTGGAGGCAGGTAAGGAGATGTTTGTCGTTCCTGCGGTGTCACACACAGCGATGTATGCTGCCGCAGGAACGACGAACAACATCGTACCGGCAGCAGCAGCGATATTATGAAAAGGAGCGACGTATCACCGATCACCGATTCTTGACGTTTTTGTGATCGGTGATCGTCGCTCCTAGGGTTTACACACTGCGATGTCGGCTCCGGATGTGCATCACTAACGACGTGACCCCGACGATATATCGTTACCGATGTCGCAACGTGTAAAGCACCCTTACTTTCATATAGTCAGTCAGAAGTATTGAAAACACTGTGTATAGGTTCACTTTACCTAGCATTTGTCATTCTCACCACTGTTTCCAGTGTTAACTCATAAATCCCTGAGCGGCACTGTCACCGGTACTGGCTTTTTACTTGTTTTTCCTGTCTATAATCCTTTTTTTACTTTTATATTTATGTATTGCTTAATAAAAATTTTCTTTGAGTTTTCGCATTTGCACTCCTTGTCCTCCTATCATTTATTGTAACAATCTGCAGGTGCATGAAAATAGGACTGGGTTTTTATGGGTAAAGGTTTTAGGTCTTCTGTTTTGATATAAATAAAAAGTAATATACATTTTATTATACATTTTATTATAAAGTTTGTTACCGTTTTTAGCCTGATTTGGTTTGCACCAAAATCTTCTTTTAAGTAGGTGTTTGTTTTTTTTTATTTTTATTTTTTTAATATTAGCTAATGCGGCTGTGTTTTGTTTTGTTTTTTTTGTGTGTCTTGCAGCTGTTTGCGGCTGATTTATTTATTGCAACTTTTTAAAAAGTCGCTATATTTTTTAAGAATATATACTCCAGTATACCCTGGAATGATTTTAGGTAGATCCAAAATTTCAGTACGAATTTTTGCAACATTTTAGTGGAACATGCGACTAATTGATCTAAAAAAGGCGTAATAAGAGGTAGAAAACAAAAATAAAAAGCAATTTCGATTTTGCAAAAACTCCAGGAACCAAGTGCGCCATTTTGAAGCATTTGAAGCAAAAAATGTAATACATTAGCATGAGACAAAAAAAAAAAAGGAAAAGTGACTTAAAACAACCCTGCAAATGATTAATCAGGACGTTTGTGTTTTGATCCCTAATCAAATTTCATTATCTCTTTTTGCTCATAGAGAATGAGAACATTCTTGTTTACGTAAATTCATGGGCTGTTAAAGTGAATCTGTCACCAGGTTTTTGCTCCCCCATCTGAGAGCAACATAAAGTAGAGACAGAGACCCTGATTCCAGCGATGTGTCACTTACTGCGCTGTTTGCTGTCATTTTGATAAAATCAATGTTTACTTTGCTGCAAATCGCGCAGTTATACAGAACTGATGAATATACTGGACTACCTGCAGCACGCCAAGTAGTCCTGTAATGATAATCTACTGTTGATTACACAGTGATTTTATCAAAACTACACTAAGCAGCCCAGTAAGTGACACATCGCTGGAATCAGGGTCTCTGCCCCTATATTCTGATGATCTCAGATTAGATGGCAAAAACCTGATGACAGATTCCCTGTAACCTTTAAATAAGTACAAGTTTGTTTTTATTCTCTGACAACAAGTAGAGTTCTTGGAAATGGAAATAAATTATTTCATAAGGTATATTAGAATTTGTCATTTATATAATCAATAACCTTCATTATCTCAAACCAGTAAAACTTTTTTAGCCTCTGAATTAGGCTATGTGCGCACACTGCATCTTTTTTTTTTACCCCAAAAACGCACTCGCAGCAAAAAGGCATCAAAAAAATGCATGCGTTTTTGCCACGTTTCTGAAGCGTTTTTACTGCATTTTGCCCAAAGCGCTTTTTTAAGTCAAATCAATTGGGCTCAAAAACGCTGGCAGCAAGAATTAACATGCTGCATCTTCAAAAACTCAGCCACAAAAAAGAGGCACCGTGCGGAGAGCAAAATAGAAATCTCATAGACTTTGCTGGGGAAATAAATGCATGCATTTGGGTGCATCTTTGTGATCTCAAAAACACACCAAAAACGTAGTGAAAGATACAGTGAGTAAACATAGCCTTAAAGTCAAGCATGATTCCATCACTGACAGCAAGGAAAGATCTTGAAATGTTAGGATATTTGCACAATAAAGGCTACTTTACACACTGCGATATCGGTCCCGATATCGCTAGTGTGGGTAGCCGCCCCCATCTGTTGCGCGACACGGGCAAATCGCTGCCCGTGCCGCACAACATCGCCCAGACCGGTCACACATACATACCTGTCCGGCGACGTCGCTGTGACGGGCGAACCGCCTCCTTTCTAAGGGGGCGGTCCGTGCGGCATCACAGCGACGTCACTGAACCGCCGCCCAATAGCAGCGGAGGGGTGGAGCTGAGCAGGACGTAACATCCCGCCCACCTCCTTCCTTCCTCATAGTGGCCGGGAGGCAGGTAAGGGGAGCTTCCTCGTTCCTGCGGCGTCACACGCAGCGATGTGTGCTGCCGCAGGAACGAGGAACAACTTCGTTACTGCTGCAGTAACGAGATTTGAGAATGGACCCCCATGTCACCGATGAGCGATTTTGCACGTTTTTGCAACGATGCAAAATCGCTTATCGGTGTCACACGCAACGGCATCGCTAATGCGGCCGGATGTGCGTCACGAATTCCGTGACCCCAACGACTCCGCATTAGCGATGTCGCAGCGTGTAAAGCCCGCTTTAGACTATAAAAAGTTGCACATCTTTTCATTAAACGACTAATGTGATTTCCCGTATAAATAATCGCTTGTACTATATGTGAAGTCAATGGTAAATCCATTCTTGACTACCTCTCCTTAATAGTATCTCACGGGAAGTCATAGTGACTAACGTAGTCATGACTTCAGATGACTACTGTATATCCCTACAGTGGCAATGTGAAGAAAGGGATAGTCTGAGATGTGCCCTACTATATAATTAGATGCCACGTTCAACCACTGGAGGACACAGAAAGAAGAGGCCCCTGTGTAAAAACAGTGTAAGAGCCCATTTCAGTCCAATAACTCATCAAAATGTACAATTCCACATGCTTTGGTGGTAGAAGTGGCCGTCTTACCTCTTGGGCCCCTGTGCGGTGCTGCAGGTTGCACCAATTATATGTCCATCCCTGCGTTGAACCTATAGTCTGATTAGCAGAACGTAGCTTACAGAGAAAAAGGAGATGAATAGCTTGACGTATCTATAGGGATAAGCGGGTCTCCAATGTAAAACTTCCCCTTACCAACTGTACCTAAAATAACGACAGACTACGACTTTATTGCCGAATGGCCACAGCTTTATTTAACAGTATATATGTACCCAAACTCGTGGCTCCACATGCCACCCATTGATAACACATAACCTGTACATATATACTTATTCTCCACAAACCACATCTGATAGATCCATCCGAGAGGCCAACCAACATTCCTATCCCCCAGCCGTAACCTCCAACCGGCCCAGAGGACCACCTCGGCCGTGACCAACCGACCCGAGGTGTGGGGTAATAACGTTCCATCGTTAATTACCCCTCTCCAGAACCTGCAGGACCTCCGCCCACAAGTTCCCATCCAAACCGAAGCCAGTCCCCCTGAGTGGCTTGTTACCAACAAACCGACTGTCGGTACTCCCAACCTCTCACCCCGCTGTGACAACAAAAACTTTCCCTTTTTTTTTTTTATATGATACTTCCACCCCCGCATAACTTGTTTTTATTTTTTATTATTGTTTGTTTTTGTTTTTTTAATTTTTATTTTTATTTATCTTATTATTTATTCATCACTTTTTTTTTTTTATATATACATTATTGCAGGGCGGGCGGGTTGGACACACTGGTTGTATGACAAAAGAGGCTGTGACCTATGCACAGCCCCCTTTATACCCCCTGCAACACCCCACCCCTTCCAGTCTATCCTCCAATCCCCCTTGCCGTTTCTCCCACCAATCCAAAACCTATCACCCCGCTGTGACAACAAAAACTTTCCCTTCTTTTTTATATGATACTTCCACCCCCGCATAACTTGTTTTTATTTTTTATTATTGTTTGTTTTTGTTTTTTAATTTTTATTTTTATTTATCTTATTATTTATTCATCATTTTTTTTTTTTTTTTATATATACATTATTGCAGGGCGGGCGGGTTGGACACACTGGTTGTATGACAAAAGAGGCAGTGACCTATGGACAGCCCCCTTTATACCCCCTGCAACACCCCACCCCTTCCAGTCTATCCGCCAATCCCCCTTGCCGTTTCTCCCACCAATCCAAAAGCCCCATATACAACCTTCTAGCCATATACCTTAACCCTTTCCTACCCTGAACCCTCCCGATCGTCATGGGGCCTGTTCACCCCTATGGGGCTCACTGCCCATCTTGATTTACAAACTAGTGGGAAACTATTCAGTGTAAGGACTGTTTCACACGTCAGTGAGAAACATAGACGTTTTTCACTTGCGTGTTAAAAATGCATATGTCCCTCCGTGTGCCGTGATTCACGGCACACGTGGGTTCACCATGTGCTATCTGTCACGGCCGGGCGGTCGGGCAGACCCAGGAGGTGGATCCACTGGACCGAACTCTCTGAGATGGTGGTAGGGAGTCCGGCAGCTGAAGCACTGATGGGCAGTAGAACAGTCCGTGCAAGAGAAGGCAGCGGAGGAGTCCCAGGGACCACGGAGTCACAGAAGGTGGTCTTGGTGACGTAGCTCAGGTTCGGAGGCCGAGGTGATATCAGGCGGGGTCCGGAACCTCTGGAGCAAGATGACGGGTCACCGCAGGGATCCGGGATGGTACGGACTGTCAGATGGCAGACGGACAGCGTGCGGGGATCAGGACACGGCAGACTGGATGGCGAGGCAGGTACGGCTCTACAAAGACAGATAGGTGAGTACAGGCACATAAACACCAAGAGACCTGACTCCTAGCTCAGGGAACACGAAGATCAGGCCCCGCCCCCTTGGACAATGACCCCCTATATACCCTGTACCTGTGCAACCTCATTTCCTGTTAATGGACGCTGGCCCTTTAAGAAAGGGTCAGTGACCGCGCGCGCGCCCTAATGCGCATGCGCGCCGCCCGGGTGCCAGAAGCCAGGGAAGGAGGCTGCGAGGAGGACGCAGGGGAGCCGGCCAGGTCCAGGGAAGCTGTCGGGCGCCGGGATCGGGGGCCCGGAGCCCTGGGACGGACGGAATCCGGTGACTGGGGAGCGGAGAGCGTGGCAGGTGAGCCGGGGAACGGGGGTGAGGACCCGGGGAGCGTGACAGTACCCCCCCCCCCACGCCCCCTTCCCCGCAACCGGGACATGAAGGCACGGATAAGAGGAGTGCCCACGTTCTCCCTGGGCTCCCAGGACCTATCCTCAGGACCATACCCTTCCCAGTCCACCAGGAAGAACTGTCGACCTCGTACGGTCTTCATGGCCACGATATCCCTTACCGCATAGATGTCATCATCGGCAATAGGAGGAGGGGCCGGACTGGCAGCAGCGGAGAAGGGACCAAGGACAACCGGCTTGAGCAGAGAGACGTGGAAGGAGTTGGGTATCCTCATCGTGGCCGGGAGCTGTAGCTTGTAGGATACCTCATTGATCTTGCTGAGGACCTTAAACGGCCCGATGTAGCGAGGACCCAGCTTGTAGGAAGGTATCTTCAATCGGATGTACTGGGAAGCAAGCCAGACCAGGTCACCAGGAGAGAAACACGGAGGATCCAGACGTCTCTTGTCAGCGTGTTTCTTCATCCGCTGGGAAGCGCGCCCAAGGGACGCTTTGACAGAGTCCCAAATGGTAGCAAAGTCACGAACTGCAGTATCAGCAGCCGGAACATCCGATGAAGGGGATATAGGCAATGGGACGGCGGGCTGGAGTCCATAAACAACATGGAAGGGAGATTCGGAGGATGACTCACTGACGTGGTGGTTATGGGAGAATTCAGCCCAAGGCAGAAGCGAGGACCAGTCGTCGTGATGGGCGTTGACATAGTGACGTAGGTATGAGGTCACGATTTGATTGACCCTTTCCACTTGGCCGTTAGACTGAGGATGGTAAGAAGAAGAAAAGTCCAGAGTCACTCCCAGATGTTTGCATAGAGCCCTCCAGAAGCGGGAGGTGAACTGAGTTCCTCTGTCGGACACTATGTGGGATGGAAAGCCATGCAAGCGGAAGATGTGATGTATATAGGCTTCCGCGAGTTCCTGAGCAGAGGGCAGTCCGGCCATAGGAACGAAGTGGGCCATTTTGGAGAATCGATCAACCACGACCCATATGACTGTGTGCCCGGAGGATAATGGCAAGTCCGTAATAAAGTCCATTGCTATGTGTTGCCACGGGACTGAGGGTATCGGTAAAGGCAGAAGACGGCCATGGGGCAAGTGTTTGGGCGTCTTGTTCCTGGCACAGGAGGAGCAGGCAGAGACAAAAGCAGCGACGTCCGTGCGAAGGGATGGCCACCAGTAATGGCGTACAATCGCACCCCATGTTCTCTTCTGACCAGCATGCCCGGCTGTTTTTGAGGCATGACCCCAGTGTAACACTTTTTGCCTGTCGGTATCGGAGACATAGGTCTTCCCGGGCGGTATCTGGGCTAGGGTAACAGGGGCCACCGGAATGATGTTGCTAGGACAGATGATGGGTTGGGTAGTCTCTTCCTCCTGCTCCATGGGCATGAAAGACCTGGACAAGGCATCAGCGCGTACATTCTTGTCCGCGGGTCGGAAGTGAAGCTGAAAGTCGAACCTGGCAAAGAATAAGGACCACCTGGCTTGCCGTGGGTTCAGTCGCTGAGCGGACCGCAGGTATTCTAGGTTCTTGTGGTCCGTGTAGATGATCACGGGATACACTGCACCTTCCAGGAGGTAGCGCCATTCCTCCAGTGCCAGTTTGACTGCCAAGAGCTCTCGGTCCCCGATGGTATAGTTGCGTTCAGGCGCTGAGAAGCCCTTGGAGAAGAATCCGCAAGTCACCATCTTCCCGGAGGAGGACTTCTGCATGAGCACTGCTCCGGCTCCTGAGGAGGAGGCATCCACCTCCAAGGTGAACTGGCGGTTCAACTCCGGACGGTGAAGTACAGGCGAGGAAGCAAAAGCCCGCTTCAAAGAGCCAAACGCGGCGTCGGCCGCAGGCGACCAGTCCTTTGGATTTGCCTCTTTCTTAGTCAAAGCGGAAAGTGGAGCAGTCAGAGCAGAGAAGTGAGGGACGAATTGGCGGTAGTAGTTGGCGAATCCCAGGAAGCGTTGGATTGCCTTCAGTCCAGAAGGGGAAGGCCAGTTGAGAATGGCGGAGACCTTCTTGGGATCCATCTGCAGTCCAGTCTCAGAGATGATGTACCCCAGAAAGGGGAGAGAAGACTGCTCAAAGACACACTTCTCATACTTTGCGTACAGACGGTTCTCTCTTAGTCGTCGTAGAACCAGCTGTACGTGCTCTCTGTGGGTTGGGAGGTCCGGAGAGAAGACAAGGATGTCATCTAGATATACTACCACACAGGTGTAGAGGAGGTCTCGGAACACGTCGTTCACCAGTTCTTGGAAGACGGCAGGGGCGTTACACAGGCCGAAGGGCATCACGCAGTACTCATAATGTCCATCACGCGTATTAAACGCGGTCTTCCATTCGTCACCAGAGCGGATGCGCACCAGATTGTAAGCACCCCGAAGATCCAGCTTGGTGAATAGACGAGCTCCTCTAAGCCGGTCAAACAATTCGGGGATGAGCGGCAGAGGGTACTTGTTCTTAACAGTGATCTGATTCAGACCCCGGTAGTCGATGCAGGGACGTAAATCGCCCTCTTTTTTCTTGACAAAGAAGAAACCTGCTCCAGCAGGAGAGGAGGATCTCCGAATGAATCCCCTAGCCAGGCTCTCTGAGATGTAAGTCGACATAGCCCTTGTTTCGGCTGGAGATAAAGGATATATCCGTCCTCGTGGTGGCGTTGTTCCAGGGAGCAGGTCGATGGCACAATCGTAGGGGCGATGTGGCGGCAGTACCTCGGATTCTTTTTTATCAAAGACATCAGCAAAGGACCAATAAGCCGAGGGCAGCCCCGGTAGGTTCTCAGGAACCGGAGGTCGTCGGATGGGTTGTGTGGATTTTAGGCATCTCTCATGACACGAAGCACCCCAGCGGGTGATTTCGCCAGTGCCCCAGCTGACTGATGGTTCGTGAGTCCGTAACCATGGAAGGCCCAGCAGGATCTGATGGGACATGTGCGGTAGGACGTAGAAGGCGATGTTCTCGGTGTGAAGAGCACCGATGCGCAGTTCAACCGGCCTGGTGGTCCAGGAGATGGTGTCAGAAAGGGGTCTCCCATCCACAGAGGCAATCACCAGGGGCTTGTTGAGTGGGATAACAGGCACCTGGTATTTGTCCACGGTGGCTTGCTGGATGAAATTGCCTGCTGCCCCGGAATCAAGATAGGCCTCAGCCGTGAACCGCGTCTCTCCCGTTGTCACTTGCACGGTCCATGTGACCGGATCGGAGAGAGTCCCAGCACCTAGGGTGGCCTCTCCTACCAACCCTAGGCTTTGGAGTTTCCCGGCCTTTCCGGACAGGAACGGAGGAGGTGTGTGCCCTCACCGCAGTAAAAGCAGAGACCCTGGGCAAGCCGCTCTGCTCTACGTTGTGCAGACTGACGCACTCGGTCAATCTGCATGGGCTCGTGGACGGGACTCCCAGCTGTTGATGACTGAGGTACGGAGGGCTTCTGAGGAGGAGATGAATGCCGTAACGGGCGTCTCTCACGAGATAGCTCTTTGGAGCGCTCCTGAAAACGTATGTCCACACGAGTTGCTAGGGCAATCAGGGCATCTAGGGTGGAGGGCACGTCCCGACCCGCCAACTCATCCTTGATGCGACTCGAGAGTCCCTCCCAGAAGGCGGCTGTTAGGGCCTCATTATTCCACCCGAGTTCTGAAGCCAAAGTGCGAAAACGGATGGCGTATTGGCCCACCGTCAGTGTTCCTTGACGTAGGCGGAGGAGTGATGAAGCAGAGGCAGAAGCGCGTCCCGGCTCGTCAAAGGTGCTGCGGAATGCCTGCAGGAACTGTTGAAGATCCTTGGTCATGGGGTCCTCCTTCTCCCACAAGGGGTTCATCCACGCCAGCGCCTCGCCCTCTAGGTGGGACATTATAAAGGCGACCTTGGCTTGGTCGGAGGCGAACAGATGTGGCAGCTGCGTGAAATGAAGGGAACACTGATTTATGAAGCCCCTGCAGGTCTTGGGATCTCCAGCATAACGAGGAGGTGACGCCAAACGGAGTCGGGAAGCATCTGACGAGGTTGCCACTGGTGCGGGGGCCATGGCTTGCCTGGCGGGGGACCTGGGTGCCGCAGGCGTCATTGATGCTTGTAATGTGTACAGGCGGGTGTCCACGGAGGTCATGAATTGCAGCATGCGGGTCTGGACTTCACGCTGGCGTTGGAGTTCCTCTTGCAGAGCCATTAGTGCTGCAGCGGGATCCATGGCCTGATCTTACTGTCACGGCCGGGCGGTCGGGCAGACCCAGGAGGTGGATCCACTGGACCGAACTCTCTGAGATGGTGGTAGGGAGTCCGGCAGCTGAAGCACTGATGGGCAGTAGAACAGTCCGTGCAAGAGAAGGCAGCGGAGGAGTCCCAGGGACCACGGAGTCACAGAAGGTGGTCTTGGTGACGTAGCTCAGGTTCGGAGGCCGAGGTGATATCAGGCGGGGTCCGGAACCTCTGGAGCAAGATGACGGGTCACCGCAGGGATCCGGGATGGTACGGACTGTCAGATGGCAGACGGACAGCGTGCGGGGATCAGGACACGGCAGACTGGATGGCGAGGCAGGTACGGCTCTACAAAGACAGATAGGTGAGTACAGGCACATAAACACCAAGAGACCTGACTCCTAGCTCAGGGAACACGAAGATCAGGCCCCGCCCCCTTGGACAATGACCCCCTATATACCCTGTACCTGTGCAACCTCATTTCCTGTTAATGGACGCTGGCCCTTTAAGAAAGGGTCAGTGACCGCGCGCGCGCCCTAATGCGCATGCGCGCCGCCCGGGTGCCAGAAGCCAGGGAAGGAGGCTGCGAGGAGGACGCAGGGGAGCCGGCCAGGTCCAGGGAAGCTGTCGGGCGCCGGGATCGGGGGCCCGGAGCCCTGGGACGGACGGAATCCGGTGACTGGGGAGCGGAGAGCGTGGCAGGTGAGCCGGGGAACGGGGGTGAGGACCCGGGGAGCGTGACACTATCCGTGATCCGTGATCAGTGATAGCACTTGGAAATCAGGCAATTATACTGACATGTCCCCGTTCCTGCTGTCCGTGGTGCTGATCTCTCCAGTGATGCTGTGTCCGGCCACCGCTGACCCCCACTGTAGCTACTTCCGGGTCGGCTGTGCTGTACATAAATGTATATGCATGAGAGTAATTAGCCGGCCAGGAAGCAGAAGACAGCAGCGGCTGGAGACAGCTTCGCTGGAGACGGGTGAGTTTAAAAAGCTTTCTATTTTCAATGTACGTGTCTTTCTGGTATGTGTTTCACGGATCACACCATAGTGTGCTCTGTGGGACATCAGTGATGCCACAAAAAAAAAGACATGTCTCCATGTGGAAAATCACACACACGCGTGTACGCCTGATGTGTGTGCAGACCCATTGACTTTATTGGGTCTGCATATGTCCGTGATTCTGGCACGTATAAAAATTGTCACGTACGTACCAGAATTACTGACGTGTGAAAGAGGCCTAACCTGTATTTTATTAATCTAGATCTCTGCTTTTTCTATGCCTTAGTTGTAGTACAGTGGGCAGTCCTACCAAGTTATAAAACATTGTTGCCACAAAACTATTTATATTTCTATTGACTTTCTTCTGGTTTTTAAAAGTAATCTGTCAGCAGGTTTCTGATATATAATAGCATGATATAGGGGTAGAAACCCTGATTCCAGTGGTTTGTCACTCAGTGGACAGATTGGTTCAGTTTTGAGAGAATCTCTGTTTTCTCTGTTGTAGATATAGCAATGGTCAAAATGCTGAACTGTGAAAACCCTGCCCTCACCCCTAATTGGCAGCTTTCTGGGTACATTCTGGGTCAACAAGCAGCCAATCAGTTGTGTGGGCAGAGCTATGCATATTTTTCTGCTCTGCAGTCTCGCAGTGATAATTTCCTTCTGATAAAACACTGATTGTATTGAAAGTACAGCACAAATGCTAAAACTTGACACATCCCGGGAATCAGTCTGTCTGCTCCTAC
The DNA here is from genome assembly GCF_048569485.1 of Anomaloglossus baeobatrachus. Taxonomy (NCBI): domain Eukaryota; kingdom Metazoa; phylum Chordata; class Amphibia; order Anura; family Aromobatidae; genus Anomaloglossus; species Anomaloglossus baeobatrachus. Next base: position 54,073,634 of record NC_134353.1, on the reverse strand, counting down.
ATCATGCTACTCTCAAATTAAATTGAAAAAAATTTGCTGACATTCTACTCACTGATATTATGACCAACATGACTGGTTCCTTTCAAATGAATGGAGCTCTTGGGCACAACATCTGTCAATATCCGTCTTCCCATTTGACTAAATTTGGAATAGAAAAAATCTATGGGGAAATAGAGTAGATGTATTTATTTAATTTTTACAATTGCCCTTTCCCCTCAATGCTTTTTACATCTTGGGGTTGGGTGAGGTAGAAAAACTGTCATATCCACAGTCCCACCTGCCTGATTATGGCCCCTCCTGAGCCTCCTTGTACTGTGAGTGGGTCCACCTAATATCACGCTAAGCACAGGGAAGTACCCAGCAAAAGAAAAAAGGGAACGGAAACCCTGTGTCTAGGGAAAGGGAAGATGGAGATCCCTGACAAAACCTAGCGTTGGGTCCTGGCTTCCTTAGATAGGTTCCACACCTATATGCCGAGCCAGATACCTGACTCTGGCTGACCCTGAAGTAGGCCCTAGGTAGAAAACGGATGGGATGAGTGTGGAGACACGGGGGTCAGTGGGTGCTTTCACCCGCTGGCCCGGCCGCCTTTAGAAAGACAGCATAGCCCAGGGCTCATCCCAACTCAATGCCCAACCTCCTTAACCATGGGTGGAACACTACTCAGACAACACAGGGTGAGGGAATCACAATATTAAGACTTTATTGGATCCCCAAACAATTAACGGCATATTGCACATAACCAGCAAAACCACAGAATGTAACCGGCAGCAGTTTCTCCCCCTTCTTCTGGCTCACCAGGGATTAGAATGTCCATGTCTCAGAGCTTCCAGGGCTACTTACTCCAAGCCAGCAGCACCCCGCTTTCGGCAGGCACCCACTGAGAATGGAATAACGCCGGATTTAGGAAGCTGGCTGAGGATCGCAAAGCCTGTAGTCAGGTGATGGGATTGTCCCAAGCTGGATTCCTTCCTTAGGTAGTCCTTGATATCTCAGCCGAATCCTTGCATTCGATGCTGAAGTCCATGTGGTGTTATAATCCAGGTTCGGTTATGGCTTGCCAATCGGATCCGCAGGTCCTAGATTGGTAGCATTAGCAAGAGTCTACCTGGGCAATGGACAGTCCTCCTTCTTATACCTCTAAGCTCTCTATTCAGACCATTGGGGTCTTCACGATTGGTGGATAAGACTGAGCTTTTATTGGCTAGATTTCAAGCCCTATACAAAATATCCCTAGTAGTAATGGTCTCTGGCAGAGATGAGGGAGAGACAGCTAAGTTACATCGCATCTAGCAATACACATAGTAATACAATGGGAGGGAGGTTCGCATAATTGATTATTCTGGGCATCTGACCTTCACTGGCCAAGGCAATTACATGAGTCAACAAAAACTTTAACACTAGACTCCCAGGAGTCTTGTAGAAACAATAAGGGACTTATCCCCCGTTTATAAACAAACTATCATCATGTCTGGCTGAATTTTAAGAAACTTAACCCTTGCTAGGCACTGACAGAGTCCATGTTGTCACAATGAGTGCTTAGTTAACCCCACTAAGCTCTAAAGAAGACACAGAGAATACAGACAGGGGAAAGTGAACAACTTTTCTCCAGATGACTCAGGGAGAGGAACTGCAACTACAACAAAGTTTCTCCAGATGAACACAAGTCGACTGCTTGCACGGAAGATCTGTAAAGGATTTTTCAATCTATCACCAGCAGAGAGCAAGGGGGAATGAGAGTATTTAAAGACACAAAGGGTAGTGCTGATGATTAACAGCTGAAAAGGTGAGGAAATTCGCAGGGTCCTAAACAGACAGGGAGTAACCCCCAAGCAGAGTAAAAGGTAGTCAGAGAGAAGTTTCTGTAGCCAAACGCTGTGACCTTCTACAGCTGGAAACGACAGGAATGTCTGTCCGGCATAACACACCCGTGGCACCTGGTGGTGTCTGCAGGCTTCAAGAGATTTATCATTCACCTCTGTGACTATATGAACTGAAACAAGTGGGTTTTTTTTTCTTTCTCATAAATAACCCATACTCTATTATTATACAGTATATTATAGAATTATTCAGCACATTTGGATCTGCGGTGACCATTCCATGCGGTGTAAACTATGATTTATCAGAACAGACAGTCAGAAGCCAACTGTCCAGTTTTGGAGCTTTATTGCGCTGTCTTGTCACATTTTGTTTTTGCTGATTATGGTAAAGCATCCATGCCAAGAACTGACAAGCTGAACACTGAAATGAGAGTCGGCACCCCTGTGTTCAGCTGCTGCCTGCTAGAGCTGAATTTCCTATTCAATCTCTGCTAATCTCTTGCGGACCCTCTCATCAACAACTGTTTGCACCCACAGAACTAACACTAACTGGTTATTATTCTCTACCATCCCCAGTACTCAAGAATTACTCATATAATATGAGTCATATTGCCTTGTTGGTTTGTTGAACAATATTTTTAAAGGGACCTTGTCATGTTACAAAATTCTATTAATCTGCAGCTATCAGGGTAGTTTGCAGATTCATTCATTTGCTGAGCCACCATGCTGACAGCTCAGCTACAGGGAGAAAATTAATTTTGTTCTTCCCGGGAGCTGCAGACTATCAATCGGAGCCGTGCACAGAGCGGATACTGTAATTGCTCAAAGCATTGTGAGTGGATGCTGAAAGCATGCCGCAGCAGTTTAATCGACAGCTCACTCTGTACAGATGCACTTGCAAACGAGTTGTTAATCAAATTGCCTGAGTGTGCTTATAGCACCAACAGCCACAGTCACTATTTTACTGAAACCGCTGCGAGATGAATCTGCACATGCACTGACTGTGACAAGGATGGCGCAGGCGCAAACTTTAAAACAGACATGAGAAACCTTCTCACTGGAACAGCAAGCCAACATATTTCGTCTAGCCCATAAAACGTACTTTAGCTCGAGATTACAGGAGGCGAATTACAAACTTCTCTCATGCTGGTACAGAGTCCGTTTTTGTTTACACACAATGTTTCCTTCAGTGGACCTAATCTGTTGGTGGTGTATCAGGGCAGTAGGTACTTTTGTGACGCCCTGGCAAAACCAGGTAGTCACAAATAGGCCCCCGCATAACACCTTCCCTCATTAGGCAACACACAGCCAACCTGAAAGCCTAGTCACCCCCCTTAGGGAAAGATAGACCCACCAGTGGGAGTGACCAGGCGGTTGGGACACGCCCACCTAGGGGTCTAGACAGCCCAGGGCGGGAAAACAAGCGGATTAGCTTTGGAGTTCAAGTTGGAGAGGAGTGTGGGTTGGAGCTAGGTGTAGCTCCAGCAGGAGTAGTTCAAGTTGATCGGTACCAGGGTAGGAGCCCTGGTGCCTTGGCTAGGAGGCAGACGGTGGTCTCCGTCAGCAGGAGACGGGAAGACGGCTCGGCAGAACCGAGGTGGACCGGGACAGGGTTGCAGCGCGCCGGTACCAACACGGGGAACTGACCCACGCCCCTATGTCCCCCAGGGATCAGCCGACTAGGCTGAGGGGCCTGGTATGCCCCTGCCCGCCACACTGCCTCCCTCGCCGCCCGCACCTGTTGCTGACGCTCCGCTCAGTCCGCAAAGGGACTCCGGCTGGGCCCAGCCCCCACGCAGGTTGAACCGGAGCAGGCAGCGGATGCTTCGTATTGGGACGCCACCTTCCGGGTGCGGGGCCCGACGTATGAAGGCCAGGTCCTGCATTTTAACCCCCAAAAGGGGTGGGACTTCATATACGAGCTGGGCCTGGAGGCCGAAATCTTTGTGTCCCGGAGGAATGTGGCCCCGCATCTGCCTGTCGGCCACCCAGACCGGGACCTGGAGCCTGGAGAGTTGGTGACATATACCCGGCACTGCGGGGAGAGGGGGTGGTTTGCCCTTGATGTCAGACGGCGGGTGAGAATGGGCCCCCAGCTGCACATCCACCCCTCTCCGCCACTCTCCAGTCCCGAAGATGAAGATGTTTAGGTAGCGGTTCCCGGCTACCTCCCCTGCAAAGTCCCCGTTGGGACCGTTTGTTGATCCCATTACAGTTCCTGTTAACAATTAAAAAGACAATGGCTTTGAACTTGCAGCCCATAAACTTTTGGGTTTTGTAAATAGCCCCCGACCTACTTTCTCACTTAGCCGCAGTCTCAGGAGAGGCTGATTGGAGGAAGGGCCTGCGGTGGAGTTGGCCGAGGCCCTGTCACCACCAAAACCGGTGACTAACCTCCGGGTCAGGGGTCCCCTGGATGTGGGGCCCTTGGAAAAGGACTGCCGGGTAAGGAACTTTTTACCCGACCCGTTTGTGCAACACCCGGACCTACCCTGGACTTGGGCAAGGGGTGTCAACCTGTGTTTTAGAGGTGGCATCAGGGCTAGGTTGTTTTGGGTGGGTGAGCTGAGAAGGACCCGGTCCGTGCCGTCCCGGTTTTATATGTGCAACGTTAAAGTAAAATGCCTCCCGCAAGGGATGAAACTAAAATATGCTTGATTGTAAATATGTTAGTATGCTTGTAATCTGTTTACCCCTTTTATCTTTTTCAGTTTAATAAATGGTGGTGGTCGGACAGCCCGCGGACGGTCTGTATTAAACCAACGGGGAATGTGACGCCCTGGCAAAACCAGGTAGTCACAAATAGGCCCCCACATAACACCTTCCCTTATTAGGCAACACACAGCCGACCTGAAAGCCTAGTCACCCCCCCCTTTGGGAAAGATAGACCCACCAGTGGGCGTGACCAGGCGGTTGGGACACGCCCACCTAGGGGTCTAGACAGCCCAGGGCGGGAAAACAAGCGGATTAGCTTTGAAGTTCAAGTTGGAGAGGAGTGTGGGCTGGAGCTAGGTGTAGCTCCAGCAGGAGTAGTTCAAGTTGAACGGTAGCAGAGTAGGAGCCCTGGTGCCTTGGCTAGGAGGCAGACGGTGGTCTCCGTCAGCAGGAGACGAGAAGATGGCTTGGCAGAACCGAGGTGGAGCGGGACAGGGTTGTAGCCCGCCAGTACCGACACGGGGAATCGACCCGGAAGCCGGAGCACAAGGGGGGTACTCGGACCCTGAAGCCAGGACCAGAGACAAGTGGACCAGGTTAATTAACCGATTGAGGCCAAGACTAGAGGTTCGGGCAAAAAAGGTGAAAAATAACTGCCAATGAATTGAGGAAAATCAAGCGTGAAGCTGCCAAGATGCCATTTGCCACCAGTTTGGCCAAATTTCAGAGCTGCAACGTTACTGGAGTATCAAAAAGCACAAGGTGTGCCATACACAGGAACATGGCCAAGGTAAGGAAGGCTGAAAAACCACCACCTTTGAACAAGAAATAAAAGATAAAACATCAAGACTGGGCCAAGAAATAGCTTAAGACTGATTTTTCAAATGTTTTATGGACTGATGAAATGAGAGTGACTCTTGATGGGCCAGAGGCTGGATCAGTGAAGGGCAGAGAGCTCCACTCCAACTCAGATGCCAGTGTACCACCCCGCTCTCAGCAGCCGATGCTGCTCTGATCCAGACCTTCTGTGGGTGGCTCGAGGGTCTCCGGACCCGGGGGTCTCGCGATCACTTCAATTGAAAAGGGGGTTATGGTGTATGGGATTTTTGAAAGTTTGTACGTGACGCCACCCACGGTATGTGTTAAATAAGGTACCACCGCTGCCGTTGAGGGGACTCCCGGGGGTGTTGGGCTGGCAGCTGGATGTTATTAACCCTCCATGGGTAGGGATGGATGCGCTGGGGCCCAGTGGGGGTTGTGGTCGTGGCAGGGATTGCAGGGAGCAGGAAACTCACAATTCAGTTGTCCTGGTGTTGGATGAGGATGCTTTCATGTGAAGGGTCAGGAAACACAGAGTCCAGTACTTAGTACTTAACCAGAATTTGCCGGTGTCCGTAGGCCTTTGGTACGGGGTGTTCGGATCCCACACCCGGTACAAGAAGCAGGGCCATCTCTCTCTCTCTTGCACTCCAGCTAAGAGTCACCTTCTCTGTTTTGGATGGGGGGGAAGGAAAACTGTAAGGGAAAAACGGGTAAAACATTAACACTTTATCCCCCTAAGGGGAGGCATTTTTGCTTAAACGTTACTAAACTGTCCTTCCCGCCAGTCCATAAAACAACATTTTTACAACTGCTGCTGCTCCCAATATGGGGCACGGATTCCGTGCTCCGAATCCTGCTCAGGAGCCAGGCCCACTCAGATGCCCTCGGTGCCGGCTACAACCGGCCTCGCTAACTGCCGAGAGCCCCAACGCTCAGTGGCCTGATCCTCCTCTCGGCAGGTGCACTCCCGCTGTTCCACAGCCGGGACGGGGTATTTGGGAGCGGCTGGCGCTGCAGCAGGGGGAAATTTCAGGACAGGTGCTGCCGTCGTTGCGGCCGGGCGGACTGCAGAATTTCTCAGCGGATCACCGCTGACTGTCCAGAACAAGGCGTACTTCCTCCAGGTAAGTGGATGGGTAAGTATCCTCTTCGTAACGCCAAAAATTGAGGTGTACCACCCCGCCCTCAGCAGCCGACACTGCTCGGATCCAGACCTTCTGTGGGTGGCTCGAGGGTCTCTGGACCGGGGTCTAGCGGTCACTTCAATTGAAAAGGGGGTTATGGTGTATGGGATTTTTGAAAGTTTGTACACGACGCCACCCACGGTATGTGTTAAATAAGGTACCACCGCTGCCGTTGAGGGGACTCCCGGGGGTGTTGGGCTGGCAGCTGGATGTTATTAACCCTCCATGGGTAGGGATGGATGCCCTGGGGCCCAGTGGGAGTTGTGGTGGTGGCAGGAATTGCAGGAAGCAGGAAACTCACAGTTCGGTTGTCCTGGTGTTAGATGAGGATGCTTTCATGTGTAGGGTCAGGAAACACAGAGTCCAGTACTTAACCATAAATTACCGGTGTCCGTAGGCCTTTGGTATGGGGTGTTCAGATCCCACACCCGGTACAAGAAGCAGGGACCTCTCTCTCTCTCCTGCACTCCAGCTAAGAGTCACCTTCTCTGTTTTGGATGGGGGGAAGTCCTTTCTCTGCACAAGTCCGGGGTCCCGTGCACACTACCGGTGGGCCACTACCCAGCCCCGGTCCACTTCGGATTCTCCTGAGTGTACTGTCCACTTCAGCTCCAAGACTTCTGCTTTCTTTTGGCTTCACTTCCCCTGCAGCACAGGGGCTACAACCCTGTCTGCACTCCTCTCCCTCCTTCTACTGACTGACTCAACTCCTCCCCTCCTGCTCCTTTTGTTACACTGGGGGGGAGGGGTGGCTGCTTCACTGTACCATTGTGGGATCAGGTGGTACCAAGGAGGTTTAACTCTTTCTGTGACTACCTAGTTTTGCCAGGGTGTCACACCAGCAAGGTGGAGGTGGGGTACTGGTATGGGCTGGTATCATCAAAGATGAACTTGTGGGACCTTTTCGGGTTGAGGATGGAGTGAAGCTCAACTCCCAGAAATACTGCCAGTTTCTGGAAGACAACTTCTTCAAGCAGTGATACAGGAAGAAGTCGGCATCGTTCAAGAAAAACATGATTTTCATGCAGGACAATGCTCCATCACATGCATCCAACTACTCCACAGCGTGGCTGGCCAGTAAAGGTCTAAAAGATGAAAAAATAATGACATGGCACCTTTGTTCACGTGATCTGAACCCCATAGAGAACCTGTGGTCCCTCATAAAATGTAAGATCTACAGGGAGGGAAAACAGTACACCTCTCGGAACAGTATCTGGAGGCTGTGGTGGCTGCTGCACGCAATGTTGATCGTCAACAGATCAAGCAACTGACAGAATCTATGGATGGTCGGCTGTTGAGTGTCATCATAAAGAAAGGTGGCTATATTGGTCACTAATTTTCTTTGGGTTTTGCTTTTGCATTCCAGAAATGTTTATTTCTAAATTTTGTGCAGTTATATTGGTTTACCTGGTGAAAATAAAAAAGTGAGATGGGAATATATTTGGTTTTTATTAAGTTGCCTAATAATTCTGCAAAGTAATAGTTACCTGCACAAACAGATATCCTCCTAAGATAGCCAAATCTAAAAAAAAAACACTCCAACTTCCAAACATATTAAGCTTTGATATTTATGTGTCTTTTGGGCTGATTGAGAACATAGTTGTTGATCAATAATAAAAAAATCCTCAAGAATACAACTTGCTTAATAATTCTGCACATGGTGTATACTAAAAGTAATAGGAATGAAAAATAATTGTATCCATGCCAAAGGAGTTGAAAAGAAAAGTCTTGAGTGAGAAAAAGAAGGGCTCAATTCTGGCTTTACTAGCAGAGGGATACAATGTTGCCTCCATCCTTAAAATTTCTAAGACAGCAGTCCATTACAATAAGGTCAAGCAGCAGACATTGGGGACAACAAAGCTACGGACCGGCAGAGGGTGAAAGCAATTGTCCACTGACCAGGATGATCGTCATCTTATTCGAATGTCACTCAGCAACTGCAGGATGACATCAAGTGACCTACAAAAGGAATGGCAAATGGCAGCTGGTGTGAAGTGCACGGCAAGAATAGTTCGTAATAGGCTCCTAATGGTAGGGCTCAAATCATGTAAAGCTAGAAAAAAGCCTTTCATCAATGTGAAGCAACGGAGAGCCGGGCTGAAGTTTGCCAAAGACCATAAGGATTGGTCCATAGAGGACTGGAGTAAGGTAATCTTCTTTGATGAGTCAAATTTTCAACTTTGCCCAACATCTGGTCGTCTCATGGTTAGATGGGAGACCTAGAGAGGCGTACAAGCCACAGTGTCTTGCACCCAAAGTGAAATTTGGTGGAGGATTGGTGATAATCTGTGGATGCTTCAGCAAGGCTGGAATTGGGTAGATTAAATTTTGCGAAGGATGTATGAATCAAGCCGCATACAAGGTTATCCAATGCACCTTGCCACACAGCTAGGTCAATCAATGTGTGGATGAAGGACCACCACATCAAAACCCTGTCATGGCCAGCCCAATCTCCAGACCTGAACCCCATTGAAAACCTCTGGAATGTAATCAAAAGGAAGATGGATAGTCACAAGCCATCAAACAAAAAAGAATTGCTTAAATTTTTGCACCAGGAGTGGCATAAGGTCACCGAAAATCAGTGTGAAAGACTAGTGGGAAAGCAGCCAAGACGCATGAAAGCTGTGATTAAAAATCATGGTTATTCCACAAAATATTGATTTCTGAACTCTTCCTGAGTTAAAACATTATTAGTATTGTAGTTTCTAAATGAATATGAATGTGTTTTCCTTGCATTATGTGATGTCTGAAAGCAATGCATTTTTTTGTTATTTTGACCATTTCTCATTTTCAGAAAAGAAATACAAAATGTATTGCTTGGAATTTTTTTTTTGTGCAAAGGTATACAGAAACTTTAAACATTATCTAATGTTCTCATGTACTTATTAAAATAGATGGACTATCCATGCAATATGTAACAAACCATAATCAATGTGTTACTAGGGTTTATTTTGGGGGGGAAAAGAGCAGTGTAAGCGCCAAAAATCATGAAAACTAAAAATATTGCTGTGCCTGTGTAATGTCATATTTGGTAAGCCCAGTAAAATCTGTGTCTCTCTGCCTTATTTGGAGTTTAATTGTCAAGCGTGTGTTATAAATATTATTATGTCAGCAGAGCACATTATGTAAGTACAGAGGCAGAGAACGGAGCATTGATTCACATGTGATGTTGACTGCAACTGCATCTCAAAATATCGCTGTAAAGTACAAGGACCTAACTATCTTCAGGGAGAGGCTAAATTATTTGAACATTTATTTTACCACTTTGCGCACATATTGGCAAGTATATCAGCTTCACTGTATACAAGATAAAATGCTCGATACATGTCCCAGCGCTTCCGAACAAGTTATGACTGTTTATAGCTGGATATCTGGCTCTGTAACTCATCTACGGTTGTGCTATTTATAACTGGCAAAATGAAGCCTGATTATAAGGGCAGAATTGCGATTTGGCCACACATTGACCTAAAAAGCTATAGTGGTATACCCAGCCTGCTAGTTGTGAGGTCTGTGGTAAGAAGTCTGGCGCTGAACTGCTTCCCCTTCTTGCTGTAATAATATCAAAACATCTACTTGAAACCACCACTAGAGGGAGCTCACTGTATATGGATTAATATAGTATGCACGAAAATTAAAGGGTTGTCTACTGATTGGACAAAACTCTCTTAAAGGGAACCTGTAAAGTGGAAAAATACTATTAACCTGCAGATAGTGAGATAATTTGCAGCTTAGTAGATTTTTTAACCTGCATGGCGCCTGCACATTAAACCGCACTGCCAGGAGGAAATTAACTTTAAGGCTATGTTCACACTAGAAAAATGATTTTTCTTAAGAAAATTTCTTAAGAAATTTCTTAAGAGTGCACCTGTGTTAAAAAACGCACCAAAAACGCACCTGCGTTTTTGCCGCGTTTTCGGTGCGTTTTTGGTGCGTTTTCGGTGCGTTTTTACCGCTGGTTGCTCCCTGCGTTATTGTGCCAATTATCTATGGCAAAAAACGCAGTTAGCTGCAGAAAAGAAGTGACATGCTCATTCTTTTTCTTAAGAAAATCTACTGAAAGAATTTTCTTAAGAAAAAAACGCAGTGTGTGCACAGCTAATTTTTTTTGCCATAGGTTTTGCTGGGGAATGTCTGCAGAAAGGTTACAAGAATTTCTCAAGAAATTTCTGCAGCAAAAACGGACCCAAAACGCAGGTAAAAAACGCAGTGTGTGAACATAGCCTAACTCTCCAGGCAGCATTCTGGTTGCAGAAAAAACAAAAAGCCAGCACCAAATGTGCACTACAGCACTAAACATTCCAAACTGTACTTATTATAAAAAATTTATTTTTTTTTTTGAGATTTTTGGCAAAAAATTGCAATTTCTTGAGCTGCTTCGCCACGTCACGGCAAATCTCATTTGAAGCAGTCCTACACTAAAATATTTTTATAAAATGTGCCATACGGCCTCACATATGAATAGTAGAACTGCTCTTAGCAGCACTCACCTGGTCTATTTCAATCCCGTACCCATGACTGAGTCATGGCTGTGGGCGGGACAGGTCCAAGCAAATGCTGCATGAAGTAAATAGCCTGTGGACAAAGCCTGATGACTTAATGTGAACAGTCACCAACCGCCAAAATCCAGACAGATGGAATACATCCCAAATTGGGGTGCATAGCAAGGTGGAGGTCAACCACCGACCAATTCAATGAAGAAAAAACAAAAAGCCAGCATCAAATGTGCACTACAGCACTAAACATTCCAAACTGTACTTATTATAAAAAAATTTTTTGAGATTTTTGGCAAAAAATTGCAATTTCTTGAGCTGCTTCGCCACGTCACGGCAAATCTCATTTGAAGCAGTCCTACACTAAAATATTTTTATAAAATGTGCCATACGGCCTCACATATGAATAGTAGAACTGCTCTTAGCAGCACTCACCTGGTCTATTTCAATCCCGTACCCATGACTGAGTCATGGCTGTGGGCGGGACAGGTCCAAGCAAATGCTGCATGAAGTAAATAGCCTGTGGACAAAGCCTGATGACTTAATGTGAACAGTCACCAACCGCCAAAATCCAGACAGATGGAATACATCCCAAATTGGGGTGCATAGCAAGGTGGAGGTCAACCACCGACCAATTCAATGAAGAAAAAACAAAAAGCCAGCACCAAATGTGCACTACAGCACTAAACATTCCAAACTGTACTTATTATAAAAAAAATTTTGAGATTTTTGGCAAAAAATTGCAATTTCTTGAGCTGCTTCGCCACGTCACGGCAAATCTCATTTGAAGCAGTCCTACACTAAAATATTTTTATAAAATGTGCCATACGGCCTCACATATGAATAGTAGAACTGCTCTTAGCAGCACTCACCTGGTCTATTTCAATCCCGTACCCATGACTGAGTCATGGCTGTGGGCGGGACAGGTCCAAGCAAATGCTGCATGAAGTAAATAGCCTGTGGACAAAGCCTGATGACCAGGTGAGTGCTGCTAAGAGCAGTTCTACTATTCATATGTGAGGCCGTATGGCACATTTTATAAAAATATTTTAGTGTAGGACTGCTTCAAATGAGATTTGCCGTGACGTGGCGAAGCAGCTCAAGAAATTGCAATTTTTTGCCAAAAATCTCAAAATTTTTTTTATAATAAGTACAGTTTGGAATGTTTAGTGCTGTAGTGCACATTTGGTGCTGGCTTTTTGTTTTTTCTTCATTGAATTGGTCGGTGGTTGACCTCCACCTTGCTATGCACCCCAATTTGGGATGTATTCCATCTGTCTGGATTTTGGCGGTTGGTGACTGTTCACATTAAGTCATCAGGCTTTGTCCACAGGCTATTTACTTCATGCAGCATTTGCTTGGACCTGTCCCGCCCACAGCCATGACTCAGTCATGGGTACGGGATTGAAATAGACCAGGTGAGTGCTGCTAAGAGCAGTTCTACTATTCATATGTGAGGCCGTATGGCACATTTTATAAAAATATTTTAGTGTAGGACTGCTTCAAATGAGATTTGCCGTGACGTGGCGAAGCAGCTCAAGAAATTGCAATTTTTTGCCAAAAATCTCAAAAAAAATTTATATAATAAGTACAGTTTGGAATGTTTAGTGCTGTAGTGCACATTTGATGCTGGCTTTTTGTTTTTTCTTCATTGAATTGGTCGGTGGTTGACCTCCACCTTGCTATGCACCCCAATTTGGGATGTATTCCATCTGTCTGGATTTTGGCGGTTGGTGACTGTTCACATTAAGTCATCAGGCTTTGTCCACAGGCTATTTACTTCATGCAGCATTTGCTTGGACCTGTCCCGCCCACAGCCATGACTCAGTCATGGGTACGGGATTGAAATAGACCAGGTGAGTGCTGCTAAGAGCAGTTCTACTATTCATATGTGAGGCCGTATGGCACATTTTATAAAAATATTTTAGTGTAGGACTGCTTCAAATGAGATTTGCCGTGACGTGGCGAAGCAGCTCAAGAAATTGCAATTTTTTGCCAAAAATCTCAAAATTTTTTTTATAATAAGTACAGTTTGGAATGTTTAGTGCTGTAGTGCACATTTGGTGCTGGCTTTTTGTTTTTTCAGCATTCTGGTTGCAGTCATGGGGTGGCGCCAATGTAAGAAGAGTTACCACTCTGTGTATGGAGAGCAGCAGCTGTAACCATGCTCCCTGTACTAACTGACAGCTTCCTCTAATGCAGAGCGGCTGTTTGTGTTTTGGTTGCGGTTACAGCTGCTGTTCTCCATACAAAAATAGGTGACCGAACCCACGCCGGTGTAGCCCCAGTTACTGAAACTGTAATGCTGAAGAGAGAATTAAAGTTCACTTCCTCCCGGCAGCGGGGTTTAAAGTGCAGGTGCTGGGCAGTTCAGAATTAACGCCATATCTGCAGGTTAATAGCATGTTTCCACATGACAGATTCCCTTTAAATGCTTGAATTCCCAGATTAAAATTTAAAAAAAGCTTATACGAAGGCGGGCTTTGCACGTTGCGACATCGCAGGCTGGCGAAAATTATCGCTACGCCAGCTTCACACGCACTCACTGCCCTGCGATCGTCGCTCTGGCCGGCGACCCGCCTCCTTCCTAAGGGGGCGGGTCGTTCGGCGTCACTGCGACGTCACACGGCAGGCGGCCAATCGGAGCGGAGGGGCGGAGATGAGCAGGATGTAAACATCCTGCCCACCTCCTTCCTTCCGCATAACCTACGGAAGCCGCGGTGACGCCGGTAGGAGATGTTCCTCGCTCCTGCGGCTTCACACACAGCGATGTGTGCTGCCGCAGGAACGAGGAACAACATCGGACCGTCGCGTCAGCGTAATTATGAATTACGCCGACGCTGCAACGATGATACGATTACGACGCTTTTGCATAGGAGATGTTCCTCGCTCCTGCGGCTTCACACACAGCGATGTGTGCTGCCGCAGGAACGAGGAACAACATCGGACCGTCGCGTCAGCGTAATTATGAATTACGCCGACGCTGCAACGATGATACGATTACGACGCTTTTGCGCTCGTTAATCGTATCATCAAGGCTTTACACACTACGATATCGCATGCGATGCCGGATGTGCGTCACTTTCAATTTGACCCCACCGACATCGCACCTGCGATGTCGTAGTGTGCAAAGCCGCCCTAACACTTCTCGCACCTGGTGCTCTACCTGCCATGTGAGCAATGGGTGTCTGTCACGGGTGTGTTAAGGCCGGCTGACATCCTGTGGCAGCAAGTGTAAGAAAATCCCAGAGATTGGCAGCATTTGTTGTAATCTGACAGTTCCCTGTTTCTGCAGCTGCGGACTCTAGGACCCTGGAAATCTGTCAGTTTTTCCTCTCAGTTGCCAGCTTCTGACTTCCTTTATAAACCTCATTCTGGGGATATTTGGGTGCGGTTTATTGTTTGGTCCTGGCTCAGCTCTGAAGAAAATTGTCTTCTGTTGCTCCAGACCTCTGTAGTTACTGCAGCTCAAATAAGTGTTGGGTTTCCCTATCTACCAGGGTTCTGGGGATTGATGTTGTGTTTCCCCTGTATTGTTCCCTTGTGTCCTCCTTTAGTGATAGTGGTGTTGACGAAGAGCTCATACCCTTTATACTCAGGGCCCATTTGCTAGGGTGAAATATGGCCTCAAGTATTCTAGCTCAGTGACAGGTGCAGAACCTGTATAGGGTCTGTGATGGCAGTGAGGGTGAGCTGCAGGTTGTTGCCAGGGGTCACCATTTCCCCCATTCCCTAACTATAATGCATTCCTTCCCCCTTCCTGTTTGTTGTCCTTTATGGCCAGTATAGCTTCTATCTCCGGCTGTGACAGTCTTCCGTTGCTAGAGTGACATTATCATGTCACGTAAGTAATGTAGCCCAATCAGTAGTTGCTGATCAGTTACTGTGCATCAATATGCCATCAGAGTTGATGACCGCTGTTACAGAATAGTTAAAGAGGTTGTCGAGTCTAAAATAAAAAGTCTGTAGTCATTTTGTGTGACTATACAATTTTGAATCCTCCCAGTGCATGCACTGTGCGCTGCGAGGATTCGTTAGTGTCTGCGCCGGAAATGGTGGGTCGTCAAGTATGCAATATGCTTACTCCTGGCCTGAACCCAACACTTGTATTGAGCGAGGCTGTGCCCACTAGTTGTATTCTGGCCACGAGTATGCACTGAGAAATATTTGCAGTGCACAGTGTGTGCCTGAAGGATTCACAAGTCTGGAGTCATACAGAGCAACTGCAGACATTTTATTCTAGATTGAAAAAACCCCTTTAAGGCTGCAGCCTCAACTATTCTACC
Source organism: Anomaloglossus baeobatrachus (assembly GCF_048569485.1). Classification (NCBI taxonomy): domain Eukaryota; kingdom Metazoa; phylum Chordata; class Amphibia; order Anura; family Aromobatidae; genus Anomaloglossus; species Anomaloglossus baeobatrachus. The sequence continues at coordinate 54,058,377 of NC_134353.1, read as the reverse complement.
TTCAGTACTATATTGAGATTAGTATGGCATGGGAAAAAAAAACAACAGAGAAAGATATATCAAAGGAAGAACGCTGCCGGTACACCGATCCCTCTTGGATAATTTTGCCAACCTCAATGAGGGTAGTTAGTGGAGATGCTAGTGATAGCCAAATGATGGTCACCAATGGAAGAAAAAAATAGTACAATGTGTGAATGGCACAGAACTTCCAAGGTAGAGATTACTTATTTGTTTTCTCCTTCAAAACAACATGTTTTGGGGAATTGGATTCCCTTTACTAAGTTTACAAAAAGACAGAAAGACATGATACCCACTGTTTGCATTGGTGAGCATTATTTAGATACCTCTAGCCTCTCCACACTCCCCACAATGGTCAATAAAATAACTTAAATGCACTGAATATCAACTAATGATAATTGTTTTCAAATTGTGGTTCAACAACAAAAAAACCAAACAAATGGAATTGGACTGAACAAAAATAATGGTACATTTAGAAAAGAGTGAAAATAATTAGGGACATGTGAAACTAAGGAGTGTCCTGTAATTAGTGTCTACATACTTGTAATTAGTGTCTACATACTTGTAATCAGTCAGTTTTCCTATTTAGAGGGTCAAAGGTAGTCATTGTGCTGTTTGGTATCGTGGTGTGTACCACACTGAACATGGACCAAAGAAAACAAAGAAGAGAGTTGTCTCAGGAGATTAGAAAGAAAATTATAAACATGTGAAAATTAAAGTCTATCAGACCATCTCCAAACAGCCTGATGTTCCTGTTACTACAGTTGCACATATCAGTCATCAGACGTTTAAAGGTCCATGAAACTGTAGCCAACCTCCCTAGACATAGAAGAAGGGGAAAAATTGATGATAAATTGAAGAGACGATAAGACGAATGGTAACCAAAGAGCATAGAACACCTGCCAAAGAGATCAGAGGTGAACTGCAAGGTCAAGAAACATCAGTGTCAGATTGCACAATCTGTCGCTATCTTTGCCAAAGTGGACAATAGAAAATGACCGAGGAGGAAACCACCGCTGAAAGCAAATCCTAAAAGAGAGAGCCTGGGATTTACCAAAATGCATATTCACAAGCCACAAAGCTTCTGGGAGAATGTCCTTTAGACAGACAATACAAAGTTGGAGCTTTTTGGCAAAGTCACATCTGCTCTATGTTCACAGATGCAAAATGAAGCATACAAAGAAAAGAAAATTTTACCTACTGTCGCTCGGTTATGTTTTGGGGCTCTTTTGCTACATCTGGCATAGAGTGTCTTGAATTTGTGCAGGGTACAATGAAATCTCAAGTTTATCACTTATCAACAAAGTTTTTATTACGAGTAAATGAGGACTGTTGGCTGTTAAAGCATTTTTATGTGCAGATTTCAAATCTGCAATCACAATTATCTTATTGGGCATCAACTTTCCATAATGTTGTGTCGGGGGAGACCGCTAAGGGGTCTTCAGGGTCACAGAGTAGGAGTCCAAATCAAATCTGCGCAGATGTATGTATGAGGAAAAATGACAACACAGAGATGTGTCTCTATCTGGGAGAGGCTCAATACTCCTCTAATCCGTTTATTATAAAATACACAGTTATTCAGTTCAACATTGTCCCTGATTGGTCAAAGATAAACAGCAAAGTCTATATAGTACGTCATCAGCCTGCTACTGGCTTCCTAATACTAGTTTGAACCAGCTACTGAATACTTCTTTGTTCATTGTACATTTTGGCTTCATTATCTTTGTTAACACCTTGCTGAGCATGAACAAGGAGTCAACATCCCACATCCCACATGGTGTGAACCAACTGATTATAAATTCTCTCAGTATATTATGAATACTTGCATTGTTCAGGCTAGTATAATTTGTTTCAATAACACATTCCAAATGCGCATCCTGGTATGTACATAAGCATCTGAACAATAATCATACAAACATAGATGATGTTATTATATGGACAATTGATTCATAGCCTGGACCTTCACAGTTGTTTTTCTCCAATAAATTTAGCCTACATTGCCCCCTTCATAATTAGTTTTTTAGGAGCTGGGATTGTTATAACTTTGCGCTGTTCTTATGAAGTCGGTTTGTTTTCATAGTTTGAGCTCCGTTTTTTTTTCCAAAACTGACTAATCTTAGGGATTTGCGCGCCTTGGGGTTTCACGGGTTACATAGCAAAATGCTTCATTATCTCACTGTCCTTTGTAAATAGCAGTCTTAGTTTTATCACTGTTTTCTTTTAAACTGTTATTATAATAAAATTAATTTTAAATCTGTTCTTGTGCCGTAGGACATTTTTTTAAACTTATAAGGAATAACGTTTGGAACACCATTCTAAGTCTGAACTGGGTGCAAAAACAGCCGGGTCTTAGCTTTAACATAAGGTATGCACACCAGTGACTATGGAAGGGGAATACATGGAATAGCAGAAACTGCTGTGTGAATACTGACATGAAAAATTCAATAGCTATTTGTAAGAATGAAATGTGAAAAATGGAACCTGCATTACTGCCATGAATATATGAATAAAGAGAAATTTAGCTACTGAATTGATCAATGCAGAAGAGCCCCAACACTACGCCAAAGTATTTCTCTACGTTGGGGTCCCTAGCTTGTGTGTGTCCTCTCATGCAGTTAAAAAACCTACCGTGTATGGGAAGCTGAGATCCAGGCTATTTATGCGTATGATATGGATTGGCAATAGGTGTGGTTGGGGAGGGTTCACAAACGAAAAACAACTAACAAATAAGGAATAACGTTTGGAACACCATTCTAAGTCTGAACTGGGTGCAAAAACCTAAATGTCTCTTTATTCATATGTTCATGGCAGTAATGCAGGTTCCATTTTTCACATTTCATTCTTACATATAGCTATTGGATTTTTAATGTCAGTATTCACACAGCAGTTTCTGCTATTACATGTATTCCCCTTGCATAGTCACTGGTGTGCATACCTTATCTCCCTATAGTGATGCTTATTTAGGTTTTTGCACCCAGTTCAGACTTAGGGCTCACTCACACTTGCGCTATTTTGACGCAAACAGAATCCGTCACTAATGTAGTACAGTTCATTTATTTACAGTGGAAGCGCGACATCGTGTGGACATAAGCGGGTACTGCATGATACACACACGCGCCATAGTAACGCGCTTCCACTGTAAATAAATGAACTGTACTACATTAGTGACGGATTCTGTTTGCGTCAAAATAGCGCAAGTGTGAAACTAGCCTTAGAATGGAGTTCCAAACGTTATTCCTTATTTGTTAGTAGTTTTTAATTTGTGAACCCACCCCACTCACACCTATTGCCAATCTACATCATACGCATATATAGCTTGGGTCTCAGCTTCCCATACACGGTAGGTTTTTTTAACTGCATGAGAGGACACACACAAGCTAGGGACTCCAACGTAGAGAAATACTTTGGCGTAGTGTTGGGGCTCTATTGCATTGATCAATTCAGTAGCTAAATTTCTCTTTATTCATATGTTCATGGCAGTAATGCAGGTTCCATTTTTCACATTTCATTCTTATATATAGCTATTGGATTTTTCATGTCAGTATTCACACAGCAGTTTCTGCTATTTCATGTATTCCCCTTGCATAGTCACTGGTGTGCATACCTTATCTCCCTATATTTTTTTAAACATGTGACGCAGTTTTGTAAACCACCCCATCACCTTTTGCTATATTTGTGGTGAAGTGACCTTAAAATCACAGAGAAGTATAATGCCGCTGGTGAAGAAAAGTTATTTCCAGTATTTTTAGTGCAAAATTGGAGATCAAGACAAACTTTGGTCCCCCCATATTCGTACAAGTTGGCACAATTGTAAATCAAGGTACATGGCACTTGCTGTTATAGTGGTATGGAGGCAGCTAAGAGACCATTGTATAGATTGCCATTTCTGTATGACAAAGAATGCTAGAATAAAAAGTAAAGCAAGAAAGTCAGTAAAATATCCAAGCATTCCTTCAGCGATTCAGCTGGTCTCACAAAGCTTGGAGCTGTCAGTCCTGACTCCAACATCTTGTCCCTTGGAAGAAGATTCAGACGCTAATATGGTTGAAAGAGAAGATCCTAACTTTTAGGCCATGAGTGTGGGGAGCCTTACAAACTAAACCAGGATGACCTAAATGATTTAGTTCGTGATCTGAATCTATTGAAGAATCCGATGGAGTTTTTGGCTTTGAGGCTCTTTGACTGGCACTTGCTGGAGCAGGGGACCAAAATATGTTCTTTCCGTCACAGGCAGCGGGAGTGTGAACACTTATGTTCAATGGAAGGGCACATAGTTTATTACAATGCTGCAAACTCTCTGCTATATGCAATGGGACAAGAGAACAGACCTCAATTGAGTGTGTTTATAGACTCCTCAAAAAGCAGTTTAAAAGTGGTACTTCTGTATAATGGCAGTGTGACGCCCCTGCATTAGTCAGGGTGTCACAGGGAACTGCACTCCTGTCCCTATAGTGCAGAACCCACCCTCCTTGGTTCCAGGTTCCACCCAGTGGTATTGCTACCAACCGCATTCAAACCCCCAATCCACACTCACACCAGTACAGGACAGACAAGCCAGTGGGTAAGTCTAGAGAGGAAAGGGCCGCCCACCGAAGGGTTAAGCAGACTGGTGGGAGGTGACAAGTCAGTGAGCTCCAGGGGGGCAAAGGGAGAGGAAGTGTAGTAGAAACTCTCAAAGAGAGAGGGGACCGGGGGTTGGAGAAAAGTGAAGTAGTGGCCCTCATAGTGTGAGGGGCCAAGGAGTCGAAGCTCCCGAGAGGTCGGACTAAATTGGGACATAGCAAAAGCAATACTATTGGGAGTGGATACCTGGACGTGCTCTCCTTCCCAAGCAGTAGTGGTGCACTGGGACTTTTGGTTCACCTGCAGCATGTGTGTGTAATGACTTTACAAAACATCATCCAGCACGATAACCGGCCTGAGTGAGTGGTCATCCCCTGCTTCCAGCAAGCCTGCGCTCCCCTGCACCCCACCATCCAGGGTTCCAAGGCCTTCCCTACCCGTGTAAGGAAAACATCATCTAGCTGCCCCCATTCCATCAACCCCAGTACTCCCATCGGCAGGACCAGTAGTCCCCGTTACCGCACACCACGGGTGGTGTCACAAACTATATGTCCCCTGTAAATAATCTCCCCTTTTCACATTTGAGAGTGGCCCCTAGCCCCCGAGTCCGGAGACCCTCGAGCCACGAGTAATCACCCCCGGATCCGAGCGGTTCGACCGCTGCAGGGGCGGCACAGCAGCAAAAATCCATCTGTTCCTTTTACTTATGCAGCAAGTCTGAAAAAATGAAATATCTGCCTTCTGCTATCAAATATCCATTACGAAAACTACAAAAGGAACATTTGTGGCGATCTGAAGGTAACAGTCTTGGTGCTTGGGTTGCTGCTTGGCTACATAAAGTTTTGTTGTTTTCTCTATGAATGGAGCAGCAGAGACCGCAGAAAAACATTTTCCAATAACAGTGACCACCAAGAAACAGTTTGGCTCCTGAAAGAAACAATGTCCTGCATCAGCCTTTGGTAGCTCTAGAAAAAGTTTTGCTTCCATTATTCCACATAAAACTTGGACTGATAAAGAACTTTGTTAACTTGATGGATCGCGATGATGAGGATTTTGCATACCTCAAAACACATTTCCACAAATCAGCAAGGCCAAGATTAAGGAAGAAATTTACGTGGGGCCACAAATAAAAGACATTGTGAAATACACTTATTTTGACACAAGGCTAATGTAACAATTATATAGATAGATATAGGATTACACAGCAAACAAATACGTGAAAGTCGAGAATAATATACAGGATTGCACAGCAAACAAGTGGTGAAATGTCCAGAATATATACAGTATGCAGGAGTAAGCACCGCATACAAGTGGTGAAATGTCCAAAATAATATGCAGGCATAAGCACAGCAAACAAGTGGTGAAATGTCCCGAATAATATGCAGGAGTAAGTACAGCAAACAAGTGGAGAAATGTCCAGAAGTTATATGCAGGTGTGTGCACAGCACTAATACATGAGAGTCCAGAAGTTATATGCAGGTGCATACAAAAAGAAACAGTTCACAGTGTACTTCCTAGGGTTGAACAGAATCCCACTCAAGTCCATCATACAGCTTGTACAGATAGAGTCCAGGATGAAGTACACAGAAAACTAACTGAGAAACTAGTGCTTACAGACCAAGGAAGTCCAGTATTAGCTCTTCTCCTGGGAGTCTTGAAGGAAGGGAGCCACAGCCAGGATCAGGGTAATGCACCGTCGACTGGAGGCAGCTGAACCGTAATGATGCAGAGCACAGAACTAACATGCAGCAGGAACAAGCCAGAAGTGACTCGGTAGCCAGCAGCACAAAATACTCAGGCAAGGACTAAATCCCGTACCGGGACTTATAAGCAGGGTAGACAGGAAGTTCACGTGCAAGATGAGGCAACAGACTACATCTTTGATAAGTGCAAGAAGACACAAGTTTCATGGAAACCCTGGACCTTAGGGTACCTTCACACTTAGCGATGCAGCAGCGATCCGACCAGCGATCTGACCTGGTCAGGATCGCTGCTGCATCGCTACATGGTCGCTGGTGAGCTGTCAAACAGGCAGATCTCACCAGCGACCAGTGAACAGCCCCCAGCCAGCAGCGATGTGCAAGCGACGCTGCGCTTGCACGGAGCTGCCGTCTGGAAGCTGCGGAGACTGGTAACTAAGGTAAACATCGGGTATGGTTACCCGATGTTTACATTAGTTACCAGCGCACAGCTGTGTGTGCAGGGAGCAGGGAGCCGCGCACACTGAGCGCTGGCTCCTTGCTCTCCTACCATAGCTACAGTACACATCGGGTTAATTAACCCGATGTGTAATGCAGCTACATGTTCAGAGAGCAGGGAGCCGCGCACACTGCTTAGCGCTGGCTCCTTGCTCTCCTAGCTGCTGTACACATCGGGTTAATTAACCCGATGTGTACAGCAGCTACATGTGCAGAGAGCCGGAGCCGGCAGCACAGGCAGCGTGAGAGCTGCAGAGGCTCGTAACTAAGGTAAATATCGGGTAACCACCTTGGTTACCCGATGTTTATCTTGGATACAGCTTACCTCAGCTGTCAGATGCCGGCTCCTGCTCGCTTCATTTGTCGCTCTCTCGCTGTCACACACAGCGATCTGTGTGTCACAGCGGGAGAGCGGCTTTGAAGAAAACGAACCAGGGCTGTGTGTAACGAGCAGCGATCTCGCAGCAGGGGCCAGATCGCTGCTCATTGTCACACACAGCGAGATCGCTAATGAGGTCACTGCTGCGTCACAAAAAGCGTGACTCAGCAGCGATCTCGGCAGCGAGCTCGCTGTGTGTGAAGCACCCCTTAGTGGTGAACTTACTTGTCAACCACAAAGCACCACACTATAGAGATCCTGTGACTGAGTTATAACAACTTTACAAAGAATTGGAGTCAATATGTCTCTCAAGATACATTTCCTGGACTCCCGTTCACATTTTTTCCCTGATAATCTTGGAAATGTCAGTAACGAGCATGGGGAGTGTTTTCATTAAGACATCGCGCTACTTGAATACTGTTATAAAGGGAAATGGAGCCCAAAAATGCTCGAAGATTACTCTTGGGGACCAAAAATGGATGCTCCTGCAGTTAAATATTTAAAAAAATAAAGCAATTTTTTAAAAATTATTAAAGAAAACTAAAATTTTGATTGAGTAATTTATGTTAAAAATAAAAAAAATTAAAAATTGAAAAATTGTTTACATGGGTTATTCAAAATCCCTGCCGATTAAAACAAAATTTAAAGCAGATTTGCAATCAGGGGACGAATTACCATAAGAAAACTCTATTTCATGCATTTAACACAAAAAAAGTAACATTTTGTAAGCCAGTGTTATCAAGGTATTCTGGAGAGAAATGTGCTGCTCAGAGTCAGTACGTTTGGTATGAAGCAAGAAGGAGTAGGGCTGCACAGCTAGAATCAAGCAAAATCAAAAGGTGAGGGTGCAAGCCTACCAAAGCCAAACATGTATAGAGAAACAAGAAGTAGGCAAGGAGCACTCAACTCACCATATAAGAACAATAATAAGGATTTTTAATTCAAATTTTTTTTATTTATAAACATATGAGTGCAAAACACCATAAAACCAATTAAAAACAAGGACATCTGTCCCATAGACTCAGTGCATAAATGTAAACGCTAAAGATATAATATTATAAATACAGCAGTACAATAGCAATATATGAAACAAGGATGTTACCCCATGAGCCCAATCTTATAGTGCCAAGACAATCAAACGGCAAAATACAATCATACCAGTACAGAAACAGGGAACAAGGGTATATGAATGAGGATCACAATAGCCCTGAAAGACCAATATTCCCTAATAGCAATACTGCACCCAGAAAAATATCAAAGAGGTTCAGAGGGGATAACACCTATCTTTAGAATAAAGCGTAAGTCATGGAAAGTGTCAGAAAGAGGTACCAGCCCAACGCGTGTCGCTCAACAGAGCTTCATCAGGGGAGGTAAGTTTGGTATGAGTCACATCGAAAATTGCTACAGGGAGATAATTAATTTACATCCTTCCCGTAGCCGATAGCTTCCAGTCATAAAGGCATGCACTGAGAGGTTAAAAGTCATTGTTCACTATACTGTGAGAGGCAGTTGTAATCATTTCCAGGCACTTTGATTGACAGCCTACTCTTCAGTATGTGAGACCAGTGTGTGTGCAGAACAGGCTGTCAATCAAAGGAAAGGTGAGTAATTTCAGCCGCCTCTTATAATATAGTGAAAGATTACTGTAACCATTTTGTTCACGCCTCTATGACTGAAAGCGGTCAGCTACAGAGAGGATATAAACCAGGGGTGGGCAATTAATTTTCCCATGGGGCCGCATGAGAAATTGGGATGGTTTTAGAGGGCCGGACTAATATAATTAACTCGGTTCTACATATATATATATATATATATACACACAAACACGCATATATACTGTGCGTGTATAATATATATACACACAATTTATACATACACACACAATCCCCATATACTACATCACTACACCCGCCACATACTACACCTGTAATATACATCAGTATACATTACACCTGTAATAAACTACACCTCTATATACTATACCACTATATATTACATCATTACACCCCTATATATACCTGTAATATGCTACATCACTATATACTACACCTGTAATAAACTGCAGCACATCACTATATACTACACCTGTGATAACCTACATCACTACACCCCTATATACTACACTTGTATTATACTACATCACTACACCCCTATATACTACACTTGTATTATACTACATCACTACACCCCTATATACTACACTTGTATTATACTACACTCCTATATACTACACCTGTATTATACTACACCACTACACCCCTATAAACACCTGTATTATTCTACACCACTACACCTGTAATATACTACACCACTACACCCTTATATACACCTGTAATATACTACACCACTACACCCCTATATACACCTGTATTATACTACACCCCTATATACACCTGTATAATACAGGTGTATATAGGGGTGTAGTGGTGTAGTATAATACAGGTGTATATAGGGGTGTAGTATAATACAGGTGTATATAGGGGTGTAGTATAATACAGGTGTATATAGGGGTGTAGTGGTGTAGTATAATACAGGTGTATATAGGGGTGTAGTATAATACAGGTGTATATAGGGGTGTAGTATATTACAGGTGTATATAGGGGTGTAGTGGTGTAGTATAATACAGGTGTATATAGGGGTGTAGTATTATACTACACTCCTATATACACCTGTATTATACTACACCACTACACACCTATAAAACTACACCACTACACCCCCCCCATATACCACACCTGTAAAACTATATTCCCATATACTAAACCACTACACCCCAAATATTTGTCAAAAGTTACCCCTCTCCCCCAGCCCCCCGCCTGCCCGCTCCCATTGTCCCCGCAGGTTACTAGTAACCACTCACCTCTCTTCTTATCGTTCCCGTCCTCAGACACCTCCGTACGAGCCCCCCGCTCAGCTGCTTCTCCTTCACATGGCCAGGCTGCGCCGACGCTGTATTCCTAGGAGCCCCCGCCGCTGCCTCTCTCCATACGGCCCCCGCCTCTGCAGCTTCTCCTGCCGGGCGGGAACTTTTCAAATGACACACGCGCGCCGTACTGACGATATCAGGGCGCGCGTGTGTCACAGAGAAAAGTGTCTTGCAAGGAACAGAGGAGAGATTCCTGCGTTCCGCTGCCTACACTGTGCGGAGCTTCAGGATCTGTCCTCTGTTTCCCACCCGACACGCAGCGTGTGATGAGGGTCAGGGCCGGCTCCAGGTTTTTGTGGGCCCCGGGCGGAAGAATCCCAGTGGGCCCCATCAACACGCAGACACACATACGTACACATACATATTTAAAGACAAACTCACAAAAATACATATAGAACGGACACATCTATACAGCTATATACACTGACATACATAGATACACATTATACATGCCTACAGACACACAGCTCTGCTGCATACATACAGACACACATAGCTCTGCTACAGACACACATAGCTCTGCTACAGACACACATAGCTCTGCTACATACATACATAGCTCTGCTACATACATACACACATAGCTCTGCTACATACATACACACATAGCTCTGATATATACATACACACATAGCTCTGCTACATACATAGCTCTGCTACATACATACACACATAGCTCTGCTACATACATAGCTCAGCTACATACATACACATAGCTCTGCTACATACATACACACATAGCTCTGCTGCATACATACAGACACACATAGCTCTGCTACAGACACACATAGCTCTGCTACAGACACACATAGCTCTGCTACACACACACATAACTCTGCTACATACAGACACACATAGCTCTGCTACATACATACAGACACACATAGCTCTTCTACATACATACAGACACACATAGCTCTGCTACAGACACACATAGCTCTGCTACAGACACACATAGCTCTGCTACATACATACATAGCTCTGCTACATACATACACACATAGCTCTGCTACATACATACACACATAGCTCTGCTACATACATACACACATAGCTCTGCTACATACATAGCTCTGCTACATACATACACACATAGCACTGCTACATACACACATAGCACTGCTACATACAGACACACATAGCTCTGCTACATACATACACACATAGCTCTGCTACATACATACACACATAGCTCTGCTACATACATACACACATAGCACTGCTACATACACACATAGCACTGCTACATACAGACACACATAGCTCTGCTACATACAGACACACATAGCTCTGCTACATACATACACACATAGCTCTGCTACATACATACACACATAGCACTGCTACATACACACATAGCACTGCTACATACAGACACACATAGCTCTGCTACATACATACACACATAGCTCTGCTACATACATACACACATAGCACTGCTACATACACACATAGCACTGCTACATACAGACACACATAGCTCTGCTACATACAGACACACATAGCTCTGCTACATACATACACACATAGCTCTGCTACATACATACACACATAGCTCTGCTACATACATACACACATAGCACTGCTACATACACACATAGCACTGCTACATACAGACACACATAGCTCTGCTACATACAGACACACATAGCTCTGCTACATACATACACACATAGCTCTGCTACATACATACACACATAGCTCTGCTACATACATACACACATAGCTCTGCTACATACATACACACATAGCACTGCTACATACAGACACACATAGCTCTGCTGCATACATACACACATAGCTCTGCTACATACATACACACATAGCACTGCTACATACAGACACACATAGCTCTGCTACATATATACATACATACACATTGCTCTGCTACATACACACATAGCTCTGCTACATACATACACACATAGCTCTGCTACATACATACACACATAGCTCTGCTACATATATACATACATACACATTGCTCTGCTACATACATACACACATAGCTCTGCTACATACATACACACATAGCTCTGCTACATACATACACACATAGCTCTGCTACATACATACACACATAGCTCTGCTGCATATATACATACATACACACATAGCTCTGCTGCATATATACATACATACACACATAGCTCTGCTACATACATACATACACACATAGCTCTGCTACATACATACACACATAGCTCTGCTGCATATATACATACATACACACATAGCTCTGCTACATATATACATACATACACACATAGCTCTGCTACATACATACACACATAGCTCTGCTACATACATACACACATAGCTCTGCTACATACATACACACATAGCTCTGCTACATACATACACACATAGCTCTGCTGCATATATACATACAGACAGACACACACGCGGCTCTGGGGCCCAGCACATACGGCACCGGGGGGGGGGGTTTGCAGGGAATACACCTAGGGGGGGAGAAGAGCCCATACAGCTCACCAGGGCCCATAAATCGGGGGGTGGGGAGGGCACATACCGCTCAGGTCACGGCGGAGAGGGGGCACACAGAGCCGGAAAGAAGCACTGTGCTGGGGGTCGCTGGCTGGCACTGCAACTCTCATCTGTGGGATGAGCAGGGCGCCGGCCGGTAGCTCCGCCCACAGATGAAGTTCAACCAGGAAGTCTTTGCGCCTTAAAGGGACGGCGCTGCAGATTCTTGCCGAGGACTGCGGTCCCCGGACTTGGCCCGGGGGCAGCAGAACTAAGGTGAGTGGGCCCTGGCCAAGGGTCACCAGAACTGACGAGGCCGAGTGGGCCCCCCGGCTCTCCAGGGCCCCGGCATTTGCCCGGGCACTGATGAGGGCAATCTGACCACGCGCCTGGAGCTCCGGACAACAGGTCAGATTGCTCTCATCAGTGACCGGCCAGCAAGGACGCCCTGAGCCAGGCGGGCCGGTCACAGAGAGTAGGCGGGCCGGATGTGGCCCGCGGGCCGCCCCTTGCCCAGGTCTGATATAAACTAATTTTCTACCTCTAGCTGTGCATCCAGTAAGGCAGATTGAGGCCTCCTCCAAACGTCCATGTTTCAAGTACGTGTAGTGTCCATTTCCACATGTACCGGAGACACTGACGCACTAGACCCAATAAATTCAATGGGTTTGCGCACGTGTCCGTGTTTTTATACAGACCGTGTGTCCATGTGGAGCACATGCGTATCCATTTGCTCCATACAGTGACATGTCTGTTTTCTGCAGGTATCACGGGTGTCACGCGGAACGCACTCTGATGTAATCCGTGTGACATCAATGTGACACGTACCGGAGAAAACACCTGTCCCTTAAAAAAAATAATTTTTATACTTACCTGTCTCTGCCTCTCTGTTGCTCCCAGGTCTCGCTCATTATGCTCATGCATATTTACTGCACTGATCGCGGACCCCGAAGTAACAGCAGCACTTGAGACAGGTAAGTATACAAGTTCATGGAGTCTGTGTGCTATCCAGATTTCAAATGGATAGCACACGAACACTACACGGAACACACACACGGACAAACATACTAACCTGCCCCTCGGACCGTTACACACGTGCGTTAAATGCACGGACGTGTGAAAGAGGCCTAACATTATTATAAAGCGACTCACAGAATAACCGATCAAACCAAATACAGGCACTCTGTGCATCCTTGCTGTGGCCAAACATTTAAGTGGATATTTCCATCTACTTGTTTTCTCTCTAGCTCATCCCTCACCTCTTCTTTGATTGACAGCTCTCACTTCATAAAGCAAGAGCAAAGGAAGAAATGGATAGAAAACAAGCAGGTGGGATGGTACATGTAAATGTTTGGCCACGCCAAGCGTGTACAGAACATCTGCACGTGGTTTTAACAGTCTTTCTGTGCTGACCCTTTAATGGTGTTTACTGGCAGATTAACTGTACATCTGTAGACAAATAATAGTTACCAAAATGGCAGGTTCCCTTTAAAAAAAAAATAAAAAAAAAATTAGGGCACATTTTCTAAAACTGTCAAATGTTTATATGACGCCCTGGACTGGCCAGGTAGTCACAGGCATAACATCACACACACCCCCTCCCCTGGATAGTTTACATCAGTCAAACAAAATCCTTGTTGCCTCCCTCCAGGGTCTGATGTCCACACCAGGTGGGGCGGAGCCAGGCGGTTGGCCCCACCCACCGAGTAGTTCACAGGCCTGGAGGCGGGAAAAAGTAGTTCAGTTGAGTCTAGTTAGAGTTTGGAGTTCAAGTGGAGTGGAGAAACTGCTAGTGTCTGGGTAGGAGCCCAGGCACTGTCAGCAAGGTCGGCAGACGGTGGTGGCCATCTGCAGGAGTTAGTGGACCTCTGCGGAACCGTAGGACTGGGGTCGGGCGGTGGCCCGCCGGTACCGAACCGGGCAGCGGAGTGAAGCTAAGCACAGAGGCAGGGCCATCGGACCCCAACTAGGCTGGGAGCCGCCGAGAACGGTCAAATCCGAGAAGTGCCTGGAACCCCAGGGGTTTCCTAACACCCAAGACCCGACAGAAGGCAACAGTCCACACAGTGAGGATAAAAAGCCACCGCCATAGGCTAGAGATCCAAGGGCCAGCGCCTGCGGGCAAAATGGGCTCCTTCGGTACATATACGCCGGGGAGCGGACTACCATTGGGAAACCATCGGAGTCAACTCATTCTACACAGGTGCAGGGAAAGACAGCCACCATCAACCTGTCCGGGGAGAGCAAAGACACTGCAGCCGGCTGCGGGACCGATCCATACAGCTGTTTGGTTTACCAGATACTCTGTGAATCTGTGCCTGAGTGAGTACCACAGTGCCACCCGCCACCGCGCTGCACTGCCCCTGCAACCCTACACCCCAGCCTTCCAGCCTCCCCGTTACACCACCGGGCCCCGGGATCACCAACCCCTACCCACGGAGGGGGAACCAACATCCTAGCTGCTCCCGGGATCCCCGTCACCAGCAGCGGTGGTGCCCATTATCACCACGACCCGTGGGTGGCGTCAGGAACTATCTCCCCAAACAAACCACCCCCCTTTTCACTCGTGGGCGAGGAGCGCTGCTCGAGTCCCCGGGTCCGGCCCACCGCTCGAGCCACCGAGCAGCAGCAGCCCCGGACCCGAGCGTAGCGAGCACGGCCCCTTCGCCCGCGACAACTTGGCGTCACGAACAGGGACAGAACCAATCTACCTACCGGTAGAAGTGCGCCTTGCAGTCGCCGGCGGCCAAAAAATTTGAAGTTCCGCCATCTTGGGTGCGAAGATTTCCCACTCGAGCGTCTTCCCCGAGCAGGGAAGGCGCAAAAGTGAAGCCCCGCCCCCAGAAGAGGGAAGTGCTGGAAAGAACCAAGGGGAGACGGGAAAAAGATGTCTGCGCCCGATGGAGCCGTTGGAGGAGTGGTGGTCGCAGCCGCAGCGGCGCCCGCAGACGGAAATGGGGCAGCCCTTGCTCTTGCCGCAAGAGCGGGGGAGGCCGTGGGTCCAGCGGTCGCCCAGGTAATGCCGATCTCCCTGCCCTATGTGCCTGGTGCTGCCTGACTACCGCAATACGATGGGAAGCCTGATGCTTTGCAGGCATTCCGTAAAAAGATTAGCCCGGTTCTCGATTTGTATGCCCTGACTGGCAGGCAAAGGGTGGCGGTAGTATTAGGGCAGCTAACCGGCGCGGCTGAGCAGGAGACGGAGACCTGGACCGACGCGGACTGGGCCTCAGTGACTACCATTTTTGAGAAACTCCAGACCGCTTTTGAGACCCGCACGGAGGCGGAATTGCGGATGCAGTTTTAACAGTGCCGACAGCGGCCTGCGGACAATATAAGAGACTATGCCTTGCACTTGCAAACAGCCCTCCGTGCGCTGAAGCGGGTGGACACTATTAACGATGTGGACAGCAACAAGATGCTAGTAGAACAATTCCTGCAAGGGCTGGGGCCCACGGAAGACCGCAAGCAGCTACGGCTGTGGGCCCTGGAACACCCCGATCTGGACTTTGCAGTATTGAAAGAGCGGGCAATCAATGCCCTGCAAGTCCCAACACCAGACGTTCCTGAGGCGGCCCCATGGCCGGCTGAAACCACCCCCATCTCGGTGGCACCTCCTCTCCTGGCTCTATCGGCCCCTGCAGCGCCCGTTGGGATGATGGAGGAGTTGGCTGCCCAGGTCCGCCGCATGGATGGAGACCTAGCCAAGATCCTCGCCGCACTCCAGCTTCCGACGAGAGGCAAGCCCCCAGGGAAGATCCAGGTCGCCGACAGCCCAGAGGACGTCCCCTGGATGCAGCAGAGAAGGACCAATGACTCGCGGTATGGGCCTCCTATTTGTTACAGGTGCAACAAGCCTGGCCACTACTCCAGGCGATGCCCGTTAAACGAGCAACCCCTGGGGCCAAGGGCCAATCTTCAGGAGTAGACCCCAATGGCCCCCCTGATTGGCGAGACCGGTACGTTGGAGCTCGCCCCATCATTCCTCTGGCAGTGGACGGCATCCCGCTCATGGCCCTATTGGACACTGGATCACAGGTAACCACTATGCCCTATACATTGTACCAGCAGTATTGGGGTAATGGTGAACTTGCCCCCCCGATGATAGCCTGACCCTTGTCGCGGCCAATAGACTCCCTCTGACCCAGGTGGGATATAAACAAGTGGCCCTGACTGTGGGACGTGCAGAGCTAAAACACCAAGGAATGATTGTGGTGCTGAATGAACCCAGTGACCATAACCCAAAAGTAATTCTAGGGACTAATGTGATGAAGCATTGTATGAGTGAGGTGCTGAGTTTGTTGCAGCAGCTGGCCGCCACTGCAGGAGGAGGCCGACAGAGGGCAGTACAGCGTGACATCCGGGCCCTCCTACATCGGCAACAAGTGAATTCGACAGGTGGAGAGATTGGTGGAGTAAGGGTGATGGATGTGGCCTCCTTGGTGGTGCCACCCAGAAGCGAGGTGATGATTTGGTGCAGGGCAGCAGTAGGCCCCCAGGGGAGCGACTACCCGGCGATGGTGGAGCCCACGCCTTCTGAGCACTGGCCCACGGTGATGGCGGCCAGAGGGGTGGTTGACGTCAAAAAGGGGAGAGTGCCTGCGAGAGTGCTGAATTGTGGGGAGGAAGAAGTTAGGCTTCCCCGTTACGCTACCCTTGCCAAGCTGCTTACCCTAGACCCTCACACCATTCATGAAGCCGCCCCTTCTGCCTCTGCACCCCCTGCCAGTAACCATATACCCTCCGAACAGTAAGAGGAGTGGTGCCAGGAACTGCATGTAGGCACTGAAGCTACACCCACGCATCACAAAGAGGGGGTATACAGGGTAGTACAGGAGTATGAACAGGTTTTCAGCAAGCACCCATTAGATTTTGGGAGGATTAAAGTGGTTTAACACCATATCCCTACAGGCATACATCCACCTATCAAAGAAAGGTATAGGCCCATCCCGCCAGCACACTATCAATGCGCCAAGGACATGTTGAGGAACCTGAAGGAGGCAGGGGTCATTCGGGATAGTTGTAGTCCCTGGGCAGCTCCACTGGTACTGGTGAAGAAGAAGGATGGCACCATGAGAATGTGTGTGGATTACCAGAAGATCAACCAGATAACGCATAAAGATGCCTATCCTCTCCCCCGTATCGAAGAGTCGCTAGCTGCGCTGAAAACTGCTAACTTCTTCTCTACCCTTGACATTACCAGCGGATACTGTCAGTTGGCGGTCGCACCAGAGGACCGCGAGAAGACTGCATTCGCCACTCCCATGGGACTCTGCGAGTTCAACAGCATGCCGTTTGGGCTATGTAATGCCCCTGGAACCTTCCAACGGCTCAAGGAGTCCTGCCTGGGACATCTCAATTTCGAAACTGTCTTGTATCTAGATGATGGGATCGTATACTCCCAGACGTACGAGGCCCACCTGGAGCACCTGACTGAAGTGTTCGCATCCCTTGCCAAGTATGGGATGAAGCTGAAGCCCTCCAAGTGCCACCTACTGAAGCCTAGGGTACAGTACCTCGGACATGTGGTGAGCGCCGAAGGTGTCGCCCCAGATCCCGAGAAGATCACGGCTATCCAGGACTGGCCAAGGCCGACCTCAGTGAGAGAGGTGAGACAGTTCCTGGGCCTGGTGGGCTATTATCGCCGCTTCATCAAGGGGTACACGAAGATGGCTGCACCCATGCAAGACCTCCTCGTGGGACAGACCAGGAGTAGCAGAGCCCCTGGATCCCCGTTTGTGTGGGAGGAGAAGCATGAAGAGTCCTTTCACCAGCTGAAGACGGCCTTGACAGGAAAAGAAATCCTGGCGTACCCCGACTACAGCCTCCCATTCGTCCTCTACACTGATGCCAGCAATGTGGGCTTAGGGGCAGTCCTGTCCCAGGTCCAGGACGGGAAAGAAAAGGTTATCGCCTACGCCAGCAGAAAACTCCGACCCACGGAAAGGAACCCCAAAAATTACAGCTCCTTCAAGCTTGAGTTCCTGGCCCTGGTGTGGGCAATCACCGAGAGGTTTCGACATTACCTCGCGGCGGCAAAGTTCACTGCCTATACGGACAACAATCCGTTGACCCATCTGGACATGGCTAAGCTGGGCGCTCTGGAGCAACGGTGGGTGGCTAGACTATCAAACTATGACTTCACTATCAAGTACCGAGCCGGCCACAAGAACACCAACGCGGACGCGTTATTCCGAATGCCCCACCTGCCGGATGGGGGGTCGGAAGATGATGACCCCGAAGAAATCGAGTTGCCCGCGTTCCATCGGCCACCGGTCGAAAAACTATATGTCAAACAGCAACAGGTGAACCTGAACCCACTACCCAGTCAGGGATGGCAAGAAGCCCAAGACCAGGCGCCTGCCGTCCAGCTGGTCAAGACCATGATTGAGCAAGGCTCCTCCGGAATGGATCCTGCAGCTCCCTCTGAGGCCCAGCGGCTGTGGAAAGAACGAGCCCGGCTGTACCTGCACCAAGGGAAACTGTATCGGGAGCTGATCAACCCGAAGACTCATGAGAAGGTTCGCCAGCTGGTGGTTCCTCAGGCTAACGTGCCCAAAGCTCTACAAGCTTACCATGATGGTGCCAGGCACTTTGGGTGGAAGAAGCTGGGGATGCTGTGGAGAGAGCGGTTCTATTGGAGTGGGATGCGGGAGTCTGTAGAGGCCTGGTGCCGAGAGTGTGGTCCCTATACACTGAGAAGAAGGGAGGAAGCCAGCCAGAAAGCCCCTCTACGACCAATCATTACCCATCAACCGCTGGAGTTGGTCGCCCTGGACCACGTCAAGCTCACACCTAGCCAAAGTGGGTACACCTATGCCTTGACCATCGTCTCAAGATTCATGGTGGTTGTTCCAGTCAAAGATCTGACCAGCCGTACTGCAGCTAGGGCATTCCAAGCCTACTTTTGTCGACCGCACGGATACCCAGAAAGGGTGCTTACAGACCAGGGTCCGGCCTTCGAAGCAGAGGTGTTTCAAGAGTTCTGCCAATTATACGGTTGTAAGAAAATCAGGACCACGCCATACCATGCCCAGACTAATGGGATGTGTGAGAAGATGTACCACCTGGTTCTGGATCTCCTCAAGATACTACCGTTGGAAGAGCGGAACCTGTGGCAGGAGAAGCTGCCTGACCTGGTAGACATGTACAATAACATCCCCTGTGGTTCTACCAATTGCACACCGGCGTATCTGATGACAGCCCGACCGGGCCGGCTGCCGGTGGACCTGGAAATGGACTTGGAGGTTCCAGAAGCCCTCTCTTCGACTGCCGATTGGGATACCCGGCAGCAAGCACAGTATCGACGGGTCCAGGAATATGTGGAGAAGAATCTGCGTCAAAGCCGAGAAAAACAAGAACAGTGCTTCAACAGGCAGGCTCCAGCCGTTCCCTTTGAGCCCGGGGATGTAGTGCTGAAACAGAAGAGAAGAACCCATAAGCTTGATGACCAGTGGGAGAAAACCCCGTACGTCATACAGCCCACCGAATGGGAGAACGAGAAGACTTATCTGATTAGTCGCGACCAGGGGAAAACCTCGGCTACAGTTTCCAGGGACCACCTGAAGAGGTGCCCACACCCGTTGAGATTGGCAAACGAAGCTCTGGTTCCCATACCGAACGGGAAAAAGGAAAAAGAGGTGATCCACACCGTGATGGGTGACTTTCCAGCAGACTGGCCTATGCAGAACAGCGCGGTGATTGTTCCGGTGATAATGTTCCCAGAACACGTGGAAGAAATGGAAACAGAAATAACCGCCAGTGAACCGCTTGAACCAGTGCCCAGGGATGCACATATACCAAGCCCACGTAGGTCTCCAACTGCCATACCTGCCATACGGGAAGAGGAACCGATTGTCTCCCCTATCCCATCGCCCGCTACTAGCGACATTGTTCCCCGAAGGTCCACACGCCCCAACCTAGGTAGGCCCCCGCTTAGGTATAGGGAACCTACCATCTAGGGGTGCAGCATGTTGATTGTGTAAATAGCTGAATGAATGAACATCAATGATCCGAATGACTTACCTGATTTATACCGTCTGTAAAAGGAGAAAGTTGTCCCCGTTGGGACCATCAGTATGTTTATTCTTTGTCTGCCATACAACTACCCCGAAACAGCCCACATGAGGAACTACTCATGAACAAGGCCGAGAACTTGCAGGCCAACCACAAACTTGTGGTCTTGTAAATAATTTGTGGGCCGTTTTCCATTGCAGCCTCCAGAGAGGCAGATTGGAGGAAGGACCCGCAGCAGAGCAGGCTATGGTCCGGTCACCACCAGGACCGGTGACCATCCTCCGGGGGTCAGGGGTCCCCCTGGACGTGGGCTCCCCTGAAATGACAGCCGGGTGCGAGACACCGTACCCGTTCCCGCTCGGGTAACCTGGACCAGGACTGGTGTAAAGGGTTGCTGCCCGTTTCTTAGGGGCAGCATCAAGGTGTAGGTTGCTTGGGTGGGGGAGCAGAAGAACATTGACCCGTCCGTTAGTAATAAAAATGTTTTTATGCCATTAAGTAACGTTTAAGAGAAAAGCCTCCCGTAAGGGAAGAATGAAAAATATGCTTATGTTAAACGTTTTTCCATGTTAACTTATATTTTGCAGAAATAAAACTGGTGATGGACGGGCAGCCCAAGGACGGTCTGCATTTCACCAAGGGGGAATGTGACGCCCTGGACTAGCCAGGTAGTCACAGACATAACATCACACACACCCCCTCCCCTGGATAGTTTACATCAGTCAAACAAAATCCTTGTTGCCTCCCTTCAGGGTCTGATGTCCACACCAGGTGGGGCGGAGCCAGGCGGTTGGCCCCACCCACCGAGGAGTTCACAGGCCTGGAGGCGGGAAAAAGTAGTTCAGTTGAGTCTAGTTAGAGTTTGGAGTTCAAGTGGAGTGGAGAAACTGCTAGTGTCTGGGTAGGAGCCCAGGCACTGTCAGTAAGGTCGGCAGACGGTGGTGGCCATCTGCAGGAGTTAGTGGACCTCTGAGGACCGTAGGACCGGGGTCGGGCAGTGGCCCGCCGGTACTGAACCGGGGAGCGGAGTGAAGCTAAGCACAAAGGCAGGGCCATCGGACCCCAACTAGGCTGGGAGCCGCCGAGAACGGTCAAATCCGAGAGTGACCGGAACACCAGGGGTTTCCTAACACCCAAGACCCGACAGAAGGCAACAGTCCACACAGTGAGGATAAAAAGCCACTGCCATAGGCTCGAGATCCAAGGGCCAGCGCCTGCGGGCAAAACGGGCTCCTTCGGTACATATACGCTGGGGAGCGGACTACCGTTGGGAAACCATCGAAGTCAACTCATTCTACACAGGTGCAGGGAAAGACAGCCACCATCAACCTGTCCGGGGAGAGCAAAGACACTGCAGCCAGCTGCGGGACCCGTCCATCCAGCAGTTTGGTTTACCAGAGACTCTGTGAATCTGTGCCTGAGTGAGTACCACAGTGCCACCCCGCCACCGCGCCGTGCTGCCCCTGCACCCCAGCCTTCCAGCCTCCCCGTTACACCACCAGGCCCCGGAATCACCAACCCCTACCCACGGAGGGGGAACCAACATCCTAGCTGCTCCCTGCCAACGCTAGAGCCACCGAGCAGCAGCAGCCCCGGACCCGAGCGTAGCGAGCGCGGCCCCTCCGCCCGCGACATTTAGATTTTACAAACTGAGAATAAACAGTTTGAAAATGTGCCAAATTTGTGTACCATGTGGTTCATGCTGGGTGCATGTTTGGACCATCTAGTCTGGTACCCCACCTGTGAGATTATATTACTCCAGTGATTTGTGCCAAAGTTTGGGGACACAATTGCAAATCTTAAGGGGGCTTTACACGCTGCAATATCGTTAGTGAATTATTGTCGTGGTCACGGTGTTTGTGACGCACATCCGGCTTCATTAACGAGATCGCAGTGTGTGATACCTACGAGTGACCTTAAACGATCGCAAAATAGGTCAAAATCGTTTGCCGTGGAGAGATCGTCCTGAAACCAAAAATCATTGTCTGCTTATAAGCGATGTTGTTCGTCGTTCCTGCGGCATCACACATCGCTATGTGTGACACCGCAGGAGCGATGAACATCTCCTTACCTGCGTCCCGCCAGCAATGTGGAAGGAAGGAGGTGGGTGGAATGTTACGTCCCGCTCATCTCCAGCCCACCGCTTCTATTGGACGCCTACCGTGTGACGTCGCTGTGACACTGCACAAACCGCCCCCTTAGAAAGGAGTCGGTTCACCGGCCAGAGCGACGTCGCAGGGCAGGTAAGCCCGTGTTGCGGGGACTAACGAGGTTGTGCGCCACGGGCAGCGATTTGCCCGTGTCGCACAAACGACGGGGGTGGGTACGATCGCTTGCGATCTCGCTAGCGAGATAGCAGCGTGTAAAGTACCCTTTAGTTTATGCTCATTATCTCACTCACAAAACGTTGCTGCTAAGCCAGACTCCTTGCCAGATGTAGAGCAAAATTGTCTAAAATATATAATAAATGTAGTGCAAGATATGTAAAATCATTCATTTTGCTTAGTAAATCTCCCCCTCAGTGTGCGAAACCACTGTTATGATTTTTTGTGATATTAGAAATAATGATATTCTTCTGTAACTTCCTTTCTCTGGGCATTGTCACACTGTTTAATCATAGTACAGTTATAAAATTGAATGATTCTATAAATCACTGATCTGGTAATTTTAATACTCACTGTGTTTTTAATCTTTCTTTGAGAATTACGGTAATTTCTTTACTGAAAGATACAAAATCCACCCATAAATTTAATAGATAAGAATTTTTATATGGGACTATTCATTGATTTGATATATTATTATGTATTATTATAGCGCCATTTATTCCATGGCGCTTTACAAGTGAAAGAGGGTATACGTACAACAATCATTAACAGTACAAAACAGACTGGTACAGGAGGAGAGAGGACCCTGCCCGCGAGGGCTCACAGTCTACAGGAGGAGAGAGGACCCTGCCCGCGAGGGCTCACAGTCTACAGGGAATGGGTGATGGTACAATAGGTGAGGACAGAGCTGGTTGCGCAGTGGTCTACTGGACTGAGGGCTATTGTAGGTTGTAGACTTGGTGGAAGAGGTGGGTCTTGAGGTTCCTCTTGAAGCTTTCCACGGTAGGGGAGAGTCTGATATGCTGAGGTAGAGCGTTCCAGAGTATGGGGGAGGCACAGGAAAAATCTGATATATCTATCTATCCATCATTTAACTAAACAGAAAATCCGTTTAAATAAAGAAGAAATTCATTTATCTAAAATTCTCTTATCAAGTGTCAGTACTCTACTTATTTGTTGCAATGCATTTAATCACTTCACTTCTTTATTTCTCTATCAATACAGCTGTACTAGGGCTTGTTGTTTTGCATGACGAGTTGTACTTTTGAATGATACCATTCATTTTACCATATAGTGTACTGGAAAATGGGAAAAAAAATTCCAAATGTGTTAAAATTGCAAAACAAATGCAATTCCTTAATTTTTGTTGGTGTTTTTTTTATTTACTATGTTCGCTATATGGTAAAACTGACCTGGCAATATAATTCCCCAGGTCAGTACGAGAACGTAGATACCAAACATTTGTAGTTTTTTTTTTTTATTTAACTGGTGAAAAATATTCCACAATGTAATGTTTTTATTGTTTGATATATAGGGCTCAGTGAGGGCTTATTTTTTGCATCCTGAGCTGACATTTTTGCTGATAACATTGTAGGGTAGATTCGATATTTTGATAGTCTATTATTGCAATGTAGCAGCGACCTAAAAAAGGTAATTCTGGAGTTTAGATTTTTTTTCTCCTTACGCTGTACCGATTGTATTCATTTATTTTAGATTTTGATAGATTTCTGATACAAAATATGTGTATTTTTTTTAATTGTTTAATTCGAACTTTTGATTTTTTTATTAAAAAAATTGTTACTCTTTTTGTATACTTTTTACAGTATTTAACGACTTTACCACCCAGCCTGGTTTTCGCCTTCTTGACGAGGCCATTTTTTTTCAATACTGACCAGTGAAGTTATAACTCTGGAACGCTGCAACGGATCCCAGTGATTCTCAGGTGTTTTTTTCCTGAAATATTGTACTTCATGTTAGTGGTAACTTTAGACCATTTTTTTTTGTTTATTTGTGGAACAACACAGAAATTTGGTGAAAATTTAGCAATTTTCAAACTTTGAATTTTTATGCCCTTAAATCTGAGTTGTCACACTAAATAGTTAATGAATAACATTTCCCACATATCTACTTTACATCAGAGCAATTTTTGAAACATAATTTTATCTTGCTAGAAAGACAGAAGACTTTAAAGTTTATCACCAAATTTTTCCAACAAAATTTACAAAACCATTTTTTTTAGGGACCACATCACATTTGAAGTAACTTTGAGAGACCTACAGTACGTGACAGAAAATACCCAAAAGTGACACCATACTAAAAACTGCACCCCTCACACTACTCAAAACCACATCCAACAAGTTTATTAACCCTTTAGGTGCTTCACAGAAACTAAAGCAATGTGGAAGAAAAAAAATAAAAAATTTACTTTTTTCCAGAAAAATGTTACTTTAAATCCAAATTTTGCATTTTCACAAGGGTGACAAGAAAAAATGCACCATACAATTTGTTCTGCAATTTCCCCTATGTTGGCAGATACCACATGTATGGTGGAAACCTACTGTTTGGGAGCAAGGCTGGGCTCGGAAGGGAGGAGCGCTATTTGAATTTTAGAGCACAAACGTCTGGAATAGACAGCGGATGCCATGTCACATTTGGAGAGCCCCTGATGTGCGTAAGTAGTGGAGTACCCCCACAAATGACCCCATTTAGGAACCCCAGGAAATCTATATAGATGTTTAGTGAGCACCTTGAACTCCCAGGTGCTTCACAGAATGTTATAATGTTGAGCCATGAAAATAAAAAGAATACATTTTTGCCCCCTAACTGTATATGTAACCTCAAATCTTTAATTTTCACAAGGGTAACAGGAGAAAATACACCATACAATTTGTTGTGCAATTTCTCCTGAGTATGCCAATACCCCAGATGTGGTTGAAAACTACTTTTGAGGCACAGTGCAAATTGAAGGGAAGGAACGCCATATTTGAGTGCAGATTTCGTTGGAATGGTTACTGGGTGCCATGTAACATTGGCAAAGCCACTGTGGTGACTAAACAGTGGAGATCCCCCACAAGTGACCCCACTTTGGAAACTAGACTCCTCAATGAATTTATCTAGATGTTTGGTGAGTATCTTGGACTTTCAGGTGCCTCACAGAATTGTATAAAGTTGAGCTCTGAAAATTAAAAAATATATTTTAACCACAAAAATGTTGCTATAATTGTAAAATTTTCAAATTCACTAAGGTAACATGAGATAATGGACCATGCAATTTATTGTGCAATAGTAGCCAAACATGAAACAAAAAGATATAAATCTGGCATCGCTGTAATCACACCGAATCGAAGAATAAAATAGTGTAATCACTTATACTGCACGGTGAATGGCGTTAAAAAAAATTAACAATTTTTGATCTGCTGTTGACTTGTCCATTCTTCTTCCCAAAGACCTGAGTAAGGCTCGGCTCACATTTATCTGGCGCTCTATGCTAAGCGCTTACATTGGGTTTTCAGTGTAAATCTCTGAAAGACGCAATTCACCAAAACCCCTTACAGGCGTCACCTTGGACTTTCTTGGTCCTATGATCCGGCGGTGTCTATCTTTTCAGCGGTGCATAAAAGCGTAGTCGACCACAGTTTTGTGTACTTCTGAAAAGGATAATGCTGAACAGCGCCAGATTAACTCTGATGCCTCATTATAGTGAATTGATACCTTGGGCTTTCATCTGAATCACATCATTCGAAGATTTCGATTGAAACCCAATGTACCTGCTCAGTGAAGAGCATTGGATAAAATGTGATCCAAACTTTTATGTACAATCTGTTCAATGAAAGCTTCAACTCAGTCCACTAGGTTGTTCTTGTCTTGACTTGCTCAAATATTTTGTTTTTTCTTGAGTACCCAGAACTAAACACAGTATTCCAAGTGGGATTTGATTAGGGCAGTAGGGGAATTACTACCTCTCTTGATGTAGATTAAATGCTTGTCTTGATACAGTACATTACAGAATTCTGTTGGCCTTTTTAGCTGCAGCACCGCACTTTTGACTCATCTGTGATATACTATTATGTCCAAAGCCTTTTCCCCATGGTGCTGCTTAGTTCTATTCCTCCCATACTATACAGTGCCTACAAGTAGTCTTCAACCCCCTGCAGATTTAGCAGGTTTGATAAGATGCAAATAAGTTAGAGCCTGCAAACTTCAAGAGCAGGATTTATTAACAGATGCATAAATCTTACAAACCAACAAGTTATGTTGCTCAGTTAAATTTTAATAAATTTTCAACATCAAAGTGTGGGTCAATTATTATTCAACTCCTAGGTTTAATATTTTGTGGAATAACCCTTGTTTGCAAATACAGCTAATAATCGTCTTTTATAAGACCTGATCAGGCCGGCACAGGTCTCTGGAGTTATCTTGGCCCACTTTCCATGCAGATCTTCTCCAAGTTATCTAGGTTCTTTGGGTGTCTCATGTGGACTTTAATCTTGAGCTCCTTCCACAAGTTTTCAATTGGGTTAAGGTCAGGAGACTGACTAGGCCACTGCAACACCTTGATTTTTTCCCTCTTAAACCAGGCCTTGGTTTTCTTGGCTGTGTGCTTTGGGTCGTTGTCTTGTTGGAAGATGAAATGACGACCCATCTTAAGATCCTTCATGGAGGAGCGGAGGTTCTTGGCCAAAATCTCCAGGTAGGCCATGCTATCCATCTTCCCATGGATGCGGACCAGATGGCCAGGCCCCTTGGCTGAGAAACAGCCCCACAGCATGATGCTGCCACCACCAAGCTTGACTGTAGGGATGGTATTCTTGGGGTCGTATGCAGTGCCATCCAGTCTCCAAAGGTCACGTGTGTGGTTGGCACCAAAGATCTCGATCTTGGTCTCATCAGACCAAAGAACCTTGAACCAGTCTGTCTCAGAGTCCTCCAAGTGATCATGAGCAAACTGTATACGAGCCTTGACATGACGCTTTGAAAGTAAAGGTACCTTACGGGCTCATCTGGAACGGAGACCATTGCGGTGGAGTACGTTACTTATGGTATTGACTGAAACCAATGTCCCCACTGCCATGAGATCTTCCCGGAGCTCCTTCCTTGTTGTCCTTGGGTTAGCCTTGACTCTTCGGACAAGCCTGGCCTCGGCACGGGTGGAAACTTTCAAAGGCTGTCTAGGCCGTGGAAGGCTAACAGTAGTTCCATAAGCCTTCCACTTCCGGATGATGCTCCCAACAGTGAAGACAGGTAGGCCCAACTCCTTGGAAATGGTTTTGTACCCCTTGCCAGCCTTGTGACCCTCCACGATCTTGTCTCTGATGGCCTTGGAATGCTCCTTTGTCTTTCCCATGTTGACCAAGTATGAGTGCTGTTCACAAGTTTGGGGAGGGTCTTAATTAGTCAGAAAAGGCTGGAAAAAGAGATAATTAATCCAAACATGTGAAGCTCATTGTTCTTTGTGCCTGAAATACTTCTTAATACTTTAGGGGAACCAAACAGAATTCTGGTGGTTTGAGGGGTTGAATAATAAATGACCCTCTGAATAAACTTTTCACAATTAAAAAAAAAAAAAAAAAAAAGAAATAACATTCTTTTTTGCTGCAGTGCATTTCACACTTCCAGGCTGATCTACAGTCCAAATGTCACAATGCCAAGTTAATTCCGAATGTGTAAACCTGCTAAATCTGCAGGGGGTTGAATACTACTTGTAGGCACTGTATATGCTTTTTACATTTTATTAGTATTTGTATGCCAAAACCAGGAGTGTCTCCAAAACAGAGGATAGGGGGTCAATCTTTCAATTATAGTTTTCATCTGTGAGTTCCACTCCTGACTTTGACCTACAAATACTGATAAAATACTGATGTAAAAATACTGACATGTGAATGAGGTCTTACCCAGATCTGGATTTTGCATTTGTCCCTGTTAAACACCATTATGTTCTCCTCAGCCCATTGTTCCTAATTGGAACTGCATGCATGCAACTAAGTCAACACTAGATGGAGACATTTCTTTAGCTTTCTTTATAGATTAAAATTCGCACACGAGAGTGCAGAATGAAATGTATAAGTACAGTGCCTTGAAAAAGTACTTTACCCTGTGAACTTTTCCTAATCTTTTTTACGTTACACCCAAAAAAACTTAAATGTATTTTATTGGGATTTTATGCGATATATCAATACTAAGTAAAAAGTATTTGTGAAGTGTAAAGGAAATAATACATGGATTTCTAAATATTTAAAAAGTAAAGCTCTGACTATTGTAATGTGCATTTCTATACAGCCCATTAATCCTGACAGAACTGGTGTAACTGAGCCATGTTTTTAGGTCGCCTTGCTCGCACCACAAGCTTTTCCCATAGGACTGAGATCAAGGCTTTGATATGGCCACTCTAAAACACTAACTTTGTTATCCTTAAGCCACTTTGTAACCAGTATGGCAGCATGCTTCGGGCCATTGTCCATTTGGAAGACTCATTTCCCCCCAAGGTTTAAGTTCCTGGCTGAATTCTTGAGTTGTTCCTTCAGTATTACCATATAATCGTCTTTCCTCATGATGACATCTATTTTGTGAAGTGCACCAGTCCCTCCTGCAGAAAAACAACCCCACAATATGATGTTGTCCCCCATGTTTAACAGTTGGGATGGTGTTCTTAGGCTTCAAAGCTTCTCCCTTTTTCCTCCAAACGTAATGATGGTCTTTTGGCCAAACAGTTCAATTTTAGTTTTCTCAGACCACAGGACATGTCTCCAAAAATTAAATTAAATCTGCATTTGCAAACATTAATCTGGCTTTTTATGTTTCTTTTGGAGTAATGGCTTATTCCTGGCAGAGTGGCCTTTCAGCCTGTCATGCTAGGTACGGGGAAGTACCAAGCGCATGGTGAAAGGGAAAAGAAAGTGACCTCTGAACAAACCTAGTACTGCTCCCTGGGGTCCCTCACCACCTTAGATAGGTTCCGCACCTAGGTAAAAGCCGCTGGGCAGAGTCCAAATAGTTCTGAATAAATTTCCAATAAAAATTGGTAAATCCAAGAAAGCGCTTAACGCTTTCAGATTTTCTGGATGATCTCAGTCAAGTACAGCACGGACCTTCTCAGGATCCATCCGAAAACCTGAAGATGACAATTGGTAACCCAAAAATTGTACCTCTTGGAAAGACAAAAACATACTTCTCCAGTTTGGCACACAGTTTGTAATCTCTTAAAATCTGTAATACCTGTTCTACATGTATGTGATGTGTTTCCATATCGGGTGAGTAGATCAAGATATTGTCCAAATAAACCACCACAAACCTGCCCTCTAAATGATGAAAAATATCATTCACAAAATGTCGGAAAACGGCAGGGGCATTATTGAGACAAAATGGCATAACCAGACTTTTAAAATGTCCCTCAGGCATATTGAAAGCTGTTTTCCATTCATCCCCTTCTCTGATTCTAATCAGATTGTAGGCCCCCCTTATGTCCAACTTGGAGAACTACTTAGCTCCCACAATCTGGTTGAATAAATCCAGAATCAGAGGGAGGGATAGGGGTCTAGGATGGTGATCTGATTCAATGCCAGAAAATACAATCAAGGGTGGAGACCCTTGGTCTTTCTTCTTAACGAAGAACCCTGCCGCCACAGGCAAAGAGGAGGGTCTGATATGTTCCCTCTCCAGACTCTTGGCAATGTAATCTTACAAGGCCTGTCTCTCTGGGCCAGAAAGATTATACAGTCTAGACTTGGAAGTTTTGCTCCAGGAAGTAGATTAATGGGACAGTCATATACACGATGGGGAGGCAAATCCTTACACCCCCTCTCCGAAAATACATCCTCAAACCAGTCAAAAATGCAGGTAAGACCTTTGTAGAGATCGTAGAGAGAGGAGTGTTCAAACAATTATCAATATATTAGTTTTTCCACTCCACTATTTCACTGGATTGCCAATTCACTACCAGATTATGTTTCACCAACCAGGATAGACCCAGTACAATGGGAGTGGGAAGGACTTCCAGTACATTGCAAGAGAATACTTCATAATGCACGGATCCTACCCTCAGTTTTACGAGGGGCAATCCAAAAGTAATGATAATCAATAATAAACAATGAATATATTAAAAAAAAATATATTTTGCTACATAGTCTCCTAACAAGTCTATACATTTAGTCCATCTCTTTTCTAAACTTAGAATTCCCTTCGAAAAAAATTCTTGATCTTGACCCTCAAAAAAATCCCCAACAGCGGTTATCACGTCGCTATTGTCGTCAAATTTCTTGCCCCGGAGGTGTTCCTTGAGGCGAGGAAAGAGAAAGAAGTCACTGGGGGCTAGATATGGCGAATAGGGGGGTGTTCTAGCAGTTCAAAGCCCGCTTCTTGAATGGTTGCCATGGCAACTGCAGCTTTGTGAGCCGGCGCGTTATCTTGGTGAAACAGCACTCCAACCCGCAGTTTGCCGCGCCTTTTCTCTTTGATAGCCTCCCGCAATCTTCTTATTTGTTCTGCGTAGTAGGAGCCCATAATAGTGGCTCCCTTCTCTAAATAGTCCACCATAATAATTCCTTCAGCGTCCCAAAAAACGGATGCCATAACCTTCCCTGCTGAGCTTGACACTTTGAATATCTTCGGCATAGGTTCGTCGGCTCGTTTCCATGCCATCGATTGTTGTTTAGTTTCGGGATCAAGTGGTGGATCCAGGTCTCGTCCATGGTCAAAAAACGTGACAAAAAATTCTCCTTGTCTGCTTGGAACTTTTCGAGATTTGCTATTGAAATGTCAACTCGTTTCTTCTTTTGCTCGTCAGTTAACATTTTTGGCACCCAACGCGCGGAGACCTTTCTCCTATGCAATTATTTTGCAAGGATTCTTTGAATACTACCATATGAGATCCCTGTGACCTCAGCTACATGCCTGATAGTCACTCTTCGATCTGCCAATACAACTTCTTCAACTTTTTTCACGTTTTCTTCATTGAGGGACGTGGATGGGCGTCCTTCACGATGTTCATCTTCCGTCGATGTTCTTCCCAGCTTAAATTCCTTGGCCCAGCGTGCAACTGTGGAATATGGAGGAGAAGAGTCCCCCAATGTTTCCACCAAGTCGCTGTGTATGTCTTTGGTAGTCATTTTTTTCAAGCAGAGGTATTTGATGACAGCTCCGAGCTCGTTTTTTTCCATTTTGATGTTCACTCCTCGGCAGTTCATATTCAAATGAATGTAGCTCCCGGGAATCGTAGTCTATTTAAGTGATTTTTTTTTCCTGGACTAGTGGGTACCTAAGAGAGAAGAAAACATTTTATTTTAATTTCTATGTGCAATAGAAATAACCGATTATCATTACTTTTGGATCGTCCCTCGTATACCATGTACTATCTGTGTCAGGCATCCCTGAGCAAGTGGTGCTGAGTCAATGGCATAGATGGGGATGGGGTTAGTTAACATATTTCAGGTAAGCCCATGAGTTCTTATAAATAGAGCTTGCACCATGCTGACTCCTGCACCACTGTCCAAAAACACAGGAACTCTGCACCACCTCTGCTATCAGGGCAAAGCGAAAATAACATGTGGAAGACAAACTCACACCCTGATTGTCCATCCCCACACCCCCAAGGGTAAGCCGAGCTCCAGGTGTTCCTTTTTGCTTAGGAATTGAGGGACAAACTTCAATAAAATGACCCTCTTTACCACAAAAAAACCCCTCCTCTTCTTCAAACCCATGAGTGTTGGTTCGCCCCCAGATCGCCCTCCCCTGACAATGGGGTACTGCCCCAAGAAAGAGTCTCCAAAGAGAATGGTTTAACCAGTCTATTTCGGAGGCATGAGTCCACCAGTATAGTCAAGGACATGAGAGCCTCCAAGGCCTCAGGAGTTTTGTAAATCCTCAAGGCATCTTTCAGTTTCTCTGACAGAATTGGCTTCTGAGAGCTGGGTCATTCCATTTAGTGTTGGTTGCCCATCTATGAAATTTCAAACAATAAATCTCCACTGACTTATCTCCCTGCTGGAGGTGACGCAGCAAGTGCAAAAGACGCAATAAGTGCAACAAGATGCAAAAGTGAGATCACAATCCCCACCCACTGTTCCTCATCTCCATAGGAGTAAGGCCGAAGCCTAAAGAACAGTTTACAAGCTTACTTAAAGACAAAAAAATGGATCTGTACCCTCTGCAAGCCTGTCTAAACCTGCCTAACCACAGAATCCCCTACATTACGCGTTTGCGACCATTGCTACTGCACAGCTAACTTGACGTCTGCAACCTCCAGAGACAGATCCTGCAGCCGCTGAGCCAAGGCAGCAATAGGATCCATGAGAATAAAAAATATCCCCCCTTTGTTCTTTTTTTGTGCTGCTGGTGATAATGTCACATTAGGTACAGGGAAGTACCAAGTACATGGCAAAATGAAAAGGGAAACCCTGTGTCTAGGGAAAGGGAAGATGTTGACTTCTGGCCAAAACCTTATACTGGTTCCTGGGGTCCCTAACTAACCTAAATAGTATCCACACCTATGTGCTGAGCCGGATACCTGACTCTAGGTATCTCCCAGTGCTGGTCCCTAGATAGGGAATGGCTGGGATGAGCTCTTCGTCAACCCCACTAACCCAGGGCTTGGTCAAGAACTACAGGAAACGTTTGACCACTGTAAATGCAATCAAAGATTTTTGTAACAAATATTAAGTTCTGTTTTTCTATTGTATCAAATACTTATTTTATTTAATAAAATGCAAATTAATTATTTAAAAATCATATAATTTGTATTTCTTTATATTTATTTGGATTCTGTCTGTCACAGTTGAAGTGTACCTACGATAACAATTACAGACCTCCATTCTTTGTGGGTGGAAAAACTTGTAAAATCAGCAGTGTATCAAATACTTATTTTCCTCACTAGAATAAAAAACAGGTAAGCCCAGCAACACGTCTCCGATGAGATAAAATCCAATTTATTAGAAAAACATTAAAACATAAAAAAAAATGGGTAATGCATGCCCCTGAGTTGCTGTTACATGTTTCAAACAAAGTTCTTACTCATACAAAGGTGAAATTCATCAGGTGGCTCAAATTTATAATCAAGTAAAAAGGAAATGACAAAACAAACAAACAAAACATTTTATATTATATACAGCATTTATCACTATAGAAATCCCATTAATGAATGTACATTAGGCCAGTCTTTAAATTTCCAGATGGAAAGTGAATTATTTATTATTTTATGTTCATGGTTGAATTCTATCTCCAAATTGCAGTTTTCGACCTTGCTTGCCAATGTATTTATGAATTGGTGGGAGAAGTATATATATTGTGGCATCAATCCATTAATTTCCAATATTTTTTGTTATCAGAGATACATAGATGACATACTCATGATTTGATGTAAGGCCGCTTTACACGCTGTGATATCGGTACCGATATCGCTAGCGTGGGTACCCGCCCCCATCGGTTGTGCGACATGGGCAAATCGCTGCTCATGGCGCACAACATCGCCCAGAGCCGTCACACTACTTACCTGCCCTGCGACGTCGCTGTGACCGGTTTGTTTAACGTCACAGCGACGTCACAGCTGCGTCGCTGAACCGCCGCCCAATAGAAGCGGAGGGGCGGAGATGAGCGGGACAAACATCCCGCCCACCTCCTTCCTTCCGCATTGCGGGCGGGAGGCAGATAAGGAGAGGTTCCTCGTTCCTGCGGTGTCACACGGAGCGATGTGTGCTGCCACAGGAACGAGGAACAACATCGTTACTGCTGCAGCAACGATATTCGAGAATGGACCCCCATGTCACCGATGAGAGATTTTGCAAGTTTTTGCAACGATGCATAATCGCTCAAAGGTGTCACACACGACGACATTGCTAAAGCGACCGGATGTGCGTCACAAATTCCGTGACCCCAACGAGATCGCTTGAGCGATGTCGCAGCGTGTAAAGCGGCCTGTAGTACGGAAACACTTATAGATCTATTCTCCATTTATATGAATAATAATCTTTGTAACGTTCTTTTTTTCTTTCAATCATCATCAAAGTACAATTGCCTTTTTGGATATTATGTTAACCAGAAATCCTAATGGTAATATTGATTGTGAAATATATCAGAAACAATCTGCAAGTAACTCACTACACTGGGCCGCGGACCGTGAGAGGCCCATATATATTGGACATAGGACCTAAACTAACTAGAGGCCATATGATACAGATGGGGATGGTGTGCCTCTCTGCAGTATGGATGCATTTAACGTGTCTAATGTTGGTGTGCTATATAAATATACTTTGCTAAATGGGTGGTTATAACATCCGAATGTATGAGGTCTGAACTTGCACACTATTTTGTAGCGCTGAGGCTAATTGGCTGTAAATACACTCTGTACCTATCAGGGTTGGTGGTAATGTCCTGCGGCACATAGATTACTCTTTATATGATTCTGCATGGTTTTATGTGATGTGTTGCCGGACACCACGACCAATGAGGGGTATATATATATAAAAAACTCTTCGATTAACTCTGTGTATTAATTGACTAATATATTGATTGGATATTGTAACTGGTGAGTGCTCCTTATATAGTCATCTGGACTAGGGATACTGTCCAATATGAGCCTATGACAGATTACTACCAGTTAAATAGTTAATGCCCCCTTAGGACTATTTTACAATATTTTCTGACAACTGTACAGTCGTCTGGTAATATTCACTGCAGGCTTAGGCTGCTTTTACACATCCGGCTTGAGCTCTGCGGCTCAATCCGGCTGTGCAAGCTATGCAACGGATGCGGTGAAAACACCGCATCCTTTGCATAAGTTTTTCCTTTGCGGCCAGTCCGGTTTTTGCCGCTTGCGGCATGCTACTGAGCATGCGCAGTGGCAAAAACCGCATGCGGCGGCCGCCATAGGCATGCATTGAAAAATGCGCCGCATCGGCCGAATGCGGCGCGATGCGGTTTTTTTTGCCACACGAAAAAACGTGCCAGGCAACGTTCCATCCGGCCGCCGCATCGGCTAAATCTGCCGCATGCGGCAAAAACCGGATGGAACGCAAGGCCATGCGGCACAATGCGGCACTAATTAAAGTCTATGCAGGAAAATCGCAACCGGCAGCAAAAAAAAACAGTTGCGATTTTCCTGCAAAGTGCCGGAGTGTGCCGCATTGCAGAAACCGGAGGTGTGAAAGCAGCCTTAGTGCTTCCTCACTCGCCCCTCCCCAATAGATGGAGGGGGCCGTTTTGAATTTTATGTTTGCCGTATAATGCCAAGTGTTGTGTTTTATATATTGCTAATTAATAAAAATATTTTTATGGATGTTTTGCATCATTGGTATTCTTGGTTGGATACAAGTGAAGAAAGTGCTGTATAGGATGCTATCCTCTATGACTTTTTGGTGAGAACATGTGGACCATGTGTAGTTATAAACTGATTGAGAACAAAGTTGTTGATCAATAATAAAAAAAATCCTCTAAAATACAACTTGCCTAATAATTCTGCACACAGTGTATTGCATGCCACAAGCTGTCACTCCTGTCTTCTAATCAGAAATATACCGGTTGGGGAGTACATTAGGGCTAAAAGACGCTGCACAAGTGAAACATTCAGAAAGAATGTGCTAGAATAGATCACCGTTTCCACAAAAGTGGATATCAGGATCATATCCTCACACGGGCTAAATCTGTTGCTAATAGGAAAACTCAAGAGCAGTATTTATTGTGAAGCCCCACAGGTGTTGTATCGGTGCATACCTTCAGGGACTCCACATAGCTGGTGCTGGTCACAGGTAGGGAATCTTCAGTTTTGATCGTGACGCCACTCTCAGTATTGCGGTCAGTGGGGACCGCCACTGCAGGTTAGGGGACGCCTGGGGCTGATGGTGGGTGCAGTCGGATATAGTAGCCTCCTGAGAGTGAGGCAAGCCCCAGGGCCCGGTGTGAGTTTGTAGTACCACAAGTCGCAGAATGACTCAAACACAGTCCAAGAAGTCTTTTAACGTGTTTACTCACTGTTTGGAGGTCACGGTGAGATGCCCGGGCGACACTGTGATAACCAGGTGGAACCAGGAATTCCAGGAGGCCGTTCTGAGGGTAGCTGTCCACTCGCCTTCCTTGCACTCTTTCTGTTTTAGGAGGATCCTTTGCTTGAAGCGTGGTAGGACCCCTCCAGGGAAGCTGTTACCACCCTGCTCCCCTCTCTCTGGCTCGCCTGCCGGCAGCGTGGCCTTGGTGGGATGGCTTCTGGCCCTGTCCCCTTATGGGCCTGGTGTGCTGCTTGGCTCAAGCTCTGTGTAGTCGTGGTGAGGGCATGAAGTACCCCCCCAACCTGTAGGTTAAGCAGCTCTGGATGATCTGCTGCCTGTACTGGGGACCTAGTTCCCCTTGTGTGCTCGGATACCGGGATCTCCGTACTCAGCCACCCCTCTTTCTCTGGATGCTCTTCAGGCCGACCCACAGTACTCCGTTCTCCTCCGCTTTCAGCTACAGCACTCCTCAGGACCTGTCTGCACGGGAGCTTCTCTGCTCCCCCTCCATACACTTCAACTTCTTCCTCTCGACTCCTCACTTCCTCTCTCTCTCTGCCCTGCTTCCTAGCAACCAGCCCCTGAACACACCCCTAGCTGGGAATTGAAAGTTAACCCCTTCTGGCTACCCAAGGGTCCCCTCTGGTGATGTGGGAGGCCTGGTCACTATATGTTTGTGTGTGCACCTCATCCTGGCCTTTGGAGATTACCTGGAAGCATTGCTCCCGCATGGGTGCAATACTCTGTGGCGCCTGACCAGGTCAGGGGCGCCACATTCCCCCTTAGTTATCATCAGCACGTCCTCGGGATGCAAAGACAAGAGAAAGAAAAAAGGTAATTACAAACTTTTCCCACACAGGGGCAATTATTTACATTTAAACATGCCAGGTACCATTCCACCACCAACCACCCACATGTCCGAAACCCACCCAAAAACCTTCAGGAGGTAGGTCACCGGTCCTTTTGGTAACCAGGTCTGGGCCATCACATTCCCCAGACCTTTCCTCCAATCTTCCTCTCCTGAGGGGAGTGGTGTAAGGTAGGCCCCATAAACAGGCGTACCCGCTTCCGAGTGTTGGAGGGCAGGCCCCATAAACAGGCGTGCCCCCTTGTTGGTGCAGAGCCATGCCCCTCAACAGGCAGACTCTGTGGTTGATACCAAGGAGGCAACTTTTTACAATGCAAAGTTTGTGGTTAAAGCCAGTTCATAACCAGTGGTCTAACATTTTAAGGAAGTCTCACAATAGTCCTTGTGGGCACATTTCGCTTAAACGTTGCTTAA
This sequence comes from Anomaloglossus baeobatrachus, assembly GCF_048569485.1. Lineage (NCBI taxonomy): Eukaryota > Metazoa > Chordata > Amphibia > Anura > Aromobatidae > Anomaloglossus > Anomaloglossus baeobatrachus. The sequence goes on along the minus strand of NC_134353.1, from coordinate 54,020,439 downwards.
CTATAACAGGTTAAACATTACACTTCATACCGTCACTTTCAACTAAACTGTACTTTGTCTATAGCGTAATGGGAGCTGACCAAAGTTGCTGCGAGTTGATCTACGCAGTACTATACTGTCATCTGTCTGAGGTTGTGTCCTCCCACCCGTTGTATGTGTCTCAATGTGAATTCTGGGTGTACTGGGTACTGATACCAATGCGTGGTTTTCTGCTTCAGCTACATTTGGCACTTCTAGGTTCTGAACAGGTGCTTCTAGGTCTCCTACTTCTCTAGATTGAGTGAATGTAATGACTGGAATAACAACTGCTCCATTGTATTGAGGCCAACTTGCTGGAAAATCTCCAAGCGCAGTATGGATCATCCTTTCTTTTGGTTCTTGAACTGGCACAGGGTTGGGAATTTCTTCAGGGATTCTTAGTTGTTCAGGACATTTCTTTAGGCGATCTCTAGAAACGACAGCTGTTGTTTTTCCTCCATCTTTGCTGATAAGGCATGTCTTTTCATTGCTAAGCGTTGATGGTAACACAGTATAGGGTTCTTCTTCCCAGTGATTGTCAAGTTTATGACGCCTTCTCTTTCCCTTGAGAACTATATCTCCTGGCATCAAAGGAACAGCAGGTGCTTTTCGATTGTAGGCCTTTTCTTGTTTCTCACGCTGCTGAGTCAGGCTTCGCTCCACACACTCTTGTACTTTCTTGTATTGGGCTTGGCGGTTGGAATCCCAATCAGCACCTTGTAGATGGTCTTCAGGGGTCTCAACTCCCATTTCCAGATCTACTGGCAATCTCCCTGGTCTGGCCCTCATCAGGTATGCCGGTGTGCAGTTCGTGGAACTCACAGGGATGTTGTTATACATGTCCACTAGATCGGGCAGCTTTTCCGGCCACTGACTTCGTTCTTCTAGTGGGAGCGTCTTCAGAAGATCGAGAATGATGTGGTTCATCTTCTCACACATGCCATTGGTCTGAGGATGGTAAGGCGTAGTACGGATCTTCTGGCAGCCGTATAGGTTACAAAACTCCTTAAACACTTCAGCTTCAAAGGCTGGTCCTTGGTCAGTGAGCACTTGATCTGGATAGCCATGTGGTCGACAGAAGTGTGTCTGGAAAGCTTTGGCTGCAGTTTGACCTGTCAAGTCCTTGACTGGTACTACCACCAGGAATCTGGAGTAGTGGTCAACCATAGTGAGAGCGTAGTTGTAGCCTTGTCTGCTGGGTGCCAACTTTACATGGTCCAGGGCCACGATCTCCAGGGGCCGTTTAGTTTGGATGGGCTGGAGTGGTGCTCTCTGGCGGTGCTGGTCTTTTCTTCTAAGATTGCAAGGCCCGCAGTTTCGACACCACTTCTCTAGGGCAGATCTCATGCCCACCCAGTAGAATCTTACTTTAAGTAGGGCCTCCAGTTTCTTCCAACCAAAGTGGCCTGCACCATTGTGATAGGCTTCTAGCACCATCCTCGTATCCTTCTGTGGTACAATCACTTGCCACACCTTCTCATGCGTCCTCGGGTCAATGATGCTCCTGTAAAGTTTGTCTTGATAGATGAATAATCGACCCCTCTCCTTCCATAGGTACTGTGCCTCAGGTGGGGCTCCTTTGTCAAGGCTGGCGCCAGGCTGGCTGATCAGTTTCTTTACCAAGCCCACCACTGGATCATTTTCCTGGGTCTCCTTCCAGTTGTAATGAGGTAGTGGGTTCAGGGTCACCTCTTGGCGGTTGTCACGCGACTGCCGACACTGTTTTGCTCCATGGCGATGGAACGCTGGCAGCTCAATCTCTTCCAGATCATCTTCATCTTCACCCTCGTCTGCTAGGTGAGGCATCCTGGACAGAGCATCTGCGTTGCCGTTCTTGCGGCCAGCTCGATACTTGACAGTAAAGTCATAATTCGCCAGTCGGGCTACCCAACGCTGCTCCATGGCACCCAATTTAGCAGTATCCAAGTGGGTCAGGGGGTTGTTGTCCGTGAAGACAGTGAATTTGGTGGCTGCCAAGTAGTGCTTGAACCGCTCTGTGATAGCCCATACCATGGCCAGGAATTCTAGCTTGAATGAGCTATAATTCTCTGGGTTTCTTTCGGTAGGCCTGAGCTTCCTGCTGGCGTAAGCAATTACACGCTCTTTGCCTCCCTGCACCTGTGAAAGCACTGCTCCCAGTCCCACATTACTGGCATCTGTGTACAGTACGAATGGCAGACCGTAGTCAGGGTAGGCTAGGATCTCTTCACCCGTCAAGGCCCCTTTCATTTGTCTGAAGGAGTGTTCTTCTGCTTCTCCCCAGTGAAATGGCGGGCCGGAGATCTTTCCTCTCTTCTTTGGGTGGCCTACCAGGAGCTCTGGCAAAGGCGCCGCCATTTTCGTGTAGCCCTTGATGAACCTTCTGTAGTAGCCCACCAAGCCAAGGAACTGACGTACCTCCCGGACGGTAGTAGGTGTGGGCCATTCCTGGATGACTGTGACCTTCTCTGGGTCCGGTGCTACTCCTTCTGCACTGACCACGTGACCTAGGTACTGGACCCTTGGCTTCAGTAGATGGCACTTGGATGGTTTCAGCTTCATTCCATATCGGGATAGTGCTTCAAAGACTTCAGCCAGGTGTTTCAGGTGGTCCTCATAGGTCTTGGAGTACACGATGACATCATCCAGGTAGAGCAGGACGGTTTCAAAGTTGAGGTGCCCTAGGCAGCATTCCATAAGCCTCTGGAAGGTCCCGGGGGCATTGCAGAGTCCAAATGGCATGCTGTTGAACTCACAGAGGCCCATTGGGGTGGTGAAGGCCGTCTTCTCCCGATCTTCTTCTGTTACAGATACTTGCCAGTAGCCACTAGTAAGATCTAGGGTAGAAAAGTAGTTAGAGGCTTTCAAGGCAGCGAGGGATTCCTCTATCCTTGGCAAAGGGTAGGCATCCTTGTGTGTTATCTGATTTATCCGTCTGTAATCCACACACATCCTCATCGTGCCATCCTTCTTTCTTACCAGGACCAGGGGAGCTGCCCAGGGGCTGCAACTGTCCCTTATGACTCCTGCCTCCTTCATGTCCTTCAGCATGTCCTTTGTGCGCTGGTAATGGGCTGGTGGAATAGGCCTATGTCTTTCCTTAATGGGAGGATGACTGCCTGTGGGTATGTGATGTTGCACCCCTTTGATCCTACCAAAGTCTAGTGGGTTCTTACTAAAGACCTGCTCGTATTCCTGCACGACCCTGTAAACCCCATGTTTCTGGTAGTCGGGTGTAGAGTCAGTCCCCACGTGTAGTTTCTGGCACCAGTCCTCTAACTGCTTTTGGGAGGTCTCGCCCTCTTTTGAGTCAGCTTGTGTCAGGGGACCTACAGGTGTTATGGCGTCATCTGAGCATGTAAACAGTTTGGCTATGGTAGCGTACCTTGGTAGTCTGGCTTCCTCCTCCCCACAGTTCAACACTCGTACAGGCACTCGTCCCTTGTGTACATCAACTACCCCCCTGGCTGTCAGAATCGTGGGCCAGTGGTCTGAATGAGTGGGCTCTAGTACAGCCTGGTAATCCTGTCCTCTGAGACCTACCGCTGCTCTACACCACATCATCATTTCACTCCGTGGGGGTATCACAATGGGGTTAGCATCCATCACCCGTACACTACCAATCTCACCGCCAGTCTGTTTTACCTGTTGCTTCCTCAGAATGATTCGGATCTCCTTTTGCAAGGCTCTTTGCGACCTGCCGTCAGCACCTTCAACAATCTGGTGAAGCAACAACAACACTTCCCCTAGGCAATTTTCTATGACATTAGTGCCTAAAATCATTTGCGGGTTCCTTTCTCTAACATCAGTGTCCACAACAATCAGTCCTTGTCCCTTCATTTCCTGCCTTCCCACCTTTATGGTTACCTCTTTGACCCCGATCTGGTCTATAGGTTGTCCGTTGGCAGCATAGATGGTGAGGGAGGGGTCCGGTGGTCGGAGATCGTCGTCCGACCAAAACCTCCGATAAAGGACATGCGAGATCGTGGTGACCTGAGAGCCGGTGTCCAATAATGCCGGGGTAGGGATCCCGTCCAAGACGATGGACAGGACAGGACGTCCACCCACGTACTGATCACAGCAGCGACTTGGGCCTGATCTTCTTAATCCTGAGGACTGGCCCTCGGCCCCAGGTTTGACTCGTTTAAAGGACAGGCCCTTGCATAGTGACCTGCCTTCTGGCAACGACGACAGATGGGTTGTCCAGCTGAGTCATAGCGATCACTGCTCCTGCCTCGAGTTGGGGGACCCCTTCTCCTCCGCATCCAAGGGACGTCCTCTGGGTTGTCGGCTAGCAGGATCTGATGAGGGACTTTGGTCTCTGAGGGCAACTGCATTGCTTTCAGGATTTGTGCGACGTCCTTAGTGAGCTGCTGTACTTGGGAGGATAGCGTACTTATGGTCTCTGCTGGCGCGTTGAGTCCTTTTGCAGTCATCAGGGCCTGCGTGGAGGATTCCGCTCCTGCAGCCGTGGAACTGGCAGGGTCTGTGTCCACAGGGGGTTGGAGTGCTTTCACTGCCCGGTCTTTCAGAATGGCAAAGTCCACGTCGGGGTGTTCTAGGGACCACAGCTTCATCTGCTTCCCATCCTCAGGAGAGCGCAGGCCCCGCAGGAATTGTTCCTTCATCATCCGGTTTCCTTCCTGGTCACTGACAGGGTCCACCAGCTTGAGAGCCCGTAGTGCCGCCTGCAGCCTGAGAGCATAGTCTCTTATACTATCTTGGGGCTTCTGACGGCAGTGATAGAAGTCCGTTCTCAGCTCTCCCTCCGTGCGGTGTTCAAAAGCAGCTGCTAGTTTGGCAAAGATGGTCTCAACAGAGCTCCGGTCATCATTGGCCCAGGACTCAGCTTCCAATTCTGCTGCTCCAGTCAATTGTCCCAGCACCACAGCGGCCCTCTGTTTACCAGTCATCGCGTGCATGTCTAGCAGGGTGTTGATCTTTTTCTTAAACCCGGTCAGCGTGTCTATTTTACCGGCGTATTGAGGCAGCCATTGCGCCCCTGGGGCATACAACAAGGACACTGGCATTATGGGGGCGACCTCGGCCGGCGCAGCTGCGACCGCGGCACCGGCACCAGGCGCTGCGGCGTCCAGCGCGACAGGGGCTGGCATCGCTTGGGCTGCGTCGCCCTGACCAGGGGCATTACCTCCTGCAGCGTCCATTTTTCTTCAGAAATCTGCGCGCTCCCTTTCCACTTCCTGGGTCAGAACGCTCTCTGAATTGTGGGGATTCTGGGGCGGCCACACCTCTTCGTGGGCGGTGCTCTTCTCCCTCGCGCGGGCTGCAGCGCGCGCTTTTGAAGATGGCAATATGGCGGCGGTTCAATTTTTGCGGTCGGACCTCTGAGGCACACGGTCACCTGTCTGAACAGGTCTAGTCCTTATCCTGTTCGTGACGCCAGAAGATGTGAAGCCCCACAGGTGTTGTATCGGTGCATACCTTCAGGGACTCCACATAGCTGGTGCTGGTCACAGGTAGGGAATCTTCAGTTTTGATCGTGACGCCACTCTCAGTATTGCGGTCAGTGGGGACCGCCACTGCAGGTTAGGGGACGCCTGGGGCTGATGGTGGGTGCAGTCGGATATAGTAGCCTCCTGAGAGTGAGGCAAGCCCCAGGGCCCGGTGTGAGTTTGTAGTACCACAAGTCGCAGAATGACTCAAACACAGTCCAAGAAGTCTTTTAACGTGTTTACTCACTGTTTGGAGGTCACGGTGAGATGCCCGGGCGACACTGTGATAACCAGGTGGAACCAGGAATTCCAGGAGGCCGTTCTGAGGGTAGCTGTCCACTCGCCTTCCTTGCACTCTTTCTGTTTTAGGAGGATCCTTTGCTTGAAGCGTGGTAGGACCCCTCCAGGGAAGCTGTTACCACCCTGCTCCCCTCTCTCTGGCTCGCCTGCCGGCAGCGTGGCCTTGGTGGGATGGCTTCTGGCCCTGTCCCCTTATGGGCCTGGTGTGCTGCTTGGCTCAAGCTCTGTGTAGTCGTGGTGAGGGCATGAAGTACCCCCCCAACCTGTAGGTTAAGCAGCTCTGGATGATCTGCTGCCTGTACTGGGGACCTAGTTCCCCTTGTGTGCTCGGATACCGGGATCTCCGTACTCAGCCACCCCTCTTTCTCTGGATGCTCTTCAGGCCGACCCACAGTACTCCGTTCTCCTCCGCTTTCAGCTACAGCACTCCTCAGGACCTGTCTGCACGGGAGCTTCTCTGCTCCCCCTCCATACACTTCAACTTCTTCCTCTCGACTCCTCACTTCCTCTCTCTCTCTGCCCTGCTTCCTAGCAACCAGCCCCTGAACACACCCCTAGCTGGGAATTGAAAGTTAACCCCTTCTGGCTACCCAAGGGTCCCCTCTGGTGATGTGGGAGGCCTGGTCACTATATGTTTGTGTGTGCACCTCATCCTGGCCTTTGGAGATTACCTGGAAGCATTGCTCCCGCATGGGTGCAATACTCTGTGGCGCCTGACCAGGTCAGGGGCGCCACATTTATCACAGCCCAGAGACACAGTCCTGAGAGATGAATCTCTTTCTATGGTATTTCCACAAATTACAGTAACCAGTATTGTTAACTTGTCAATATTAACAAATATCTTCCAATATTGTATACTGATAACACACTGAAAGAGATTCTGCAAGGCAGAATTAAATTTGTGTCTAAAGCCCGCTTTACACGCTGCAATGTATCTTACAATGTTTCGGCGGGGTCACGTCGTAAGTGACGCACATCCGGCATTGTAAGTTACATTGCAGTGTGTGACAGCTACGTGCGATTGCGATTGAACGGTAAAACGTTCATCGCACGCACGTCGTACATTCCTCATGAATTGTACGTCAGATTGTTCATCGTACCCGGGGTAGCACACATTGCAGTGTGTGACACCCCGGGAACGATGAACAGATCTTACCTGCGTCCTGCGGCTCCCAGCCGGTAATGCGGAAGGAAGGAGGTGGGCGGGATGTTTACGTTCCACTCATCTCCGCCCCTCCGCTTCTATTGGCCGGGTGCCATGTGACGTCGATGTGATGCCGAACGTCCCTCCCACTCCAGGAAGTGGACGTTCGCCACCCACATCGAGGTCGTATGGAAGGTAAGTACATGTGACGGGGGTTAATCGTTTGTGCGGCACGTTCAACAAAATTGAACGTGCCACACATACGATGGGGGCGTTGCAAATCGCATACAATATCGTATGCGAAATTGCAACGTGTAAAGCAGGCTTAAAAGGGGATTAACCAAAGGAAACATCATTGCACCCAGCAATCATACGAATAGAATAAATAAACCCAATAACTCGCTGACCACTGTAGGTTCTTATAATCATGCGGACTCTGTACACATATGGAGGTTAACGCCAAAAGCTTTATTTCGTATGCCAATCAAAGAACCTTCCATATAAAAGGTTTCAATAACAGTAGTATCCACACTATTTATGTCTCCTTGCAGTATGTAGGTTGTACTACCAGACATTTGAGACAGAGGATCTCTAAACACAATTATGATGCTCAAAACAGATCTACGCGAAGCCCGTCAGGAGCTTCGCAGCATTTCCTAGATGTGAACAGAGGAAGTGTGGAGTCTCTGAAAGTGAACGCTACTGAAAGAATTGCCATACCCAAAAGTTGCGGGGACAGGACCACCATTATGTTCCAGCATGAAGCTCTGTAGATTCTGAACCTGTATACTCGCTTTCCATCTGGACTAAATTCATTAATGGGATTTCTGTAGTGATAAATGCTGTATATAATATATACTTTTATTTTTTTGTTTGTTTTGTTATTTCCTTTTTACTTGATTACAAATTTTAGCCACCTGATGAATTGCACCGTTGTATGACTAAGAACTTTGTTCGAAACATGTAATAGCAACTCAGGGGCATACATTCCCCATTTTTCATATGTTTTTCTAATAAATTGGATTTTATCTCATTGGAGAGGTGTTGCTGGACTTACCTGTTTTTTATTCTTGGATCTGGATAGCTGACCTGCTCGTCTGTGCACCGCCCAATATACCACCTTTTCCTAAATTCCCCCTGGTGAGCTGGATTACCTTTTTAATTTTTTTATTTTCCTTAGTGTATATCTACAGTATCTTCTATCTGTGCTCAGCTTTAACACACAAAAACCATTACTTTCCTTGTTATGTATTTTTTTTTCCGTACGCGTCACACAGATGTTACACGGATGGCACACACGTAAACACACAAGAGGCCACAAGAATTGTAAAAACAGACCATGTAACGTGTGGAGGGTTTTTATCTGCGCGGTTGAAGATTAGGCAACTAATAGTGTTCAGAATTATTAGGCAACTAAATCAAAAATTTTCCCATCTGAATTGTTTCTTTTCATCTGCTAAACTGAGAATAATAACCAAACAACTCAAAATGTAATCAGATACTCTTCTGACATTTAATAAATAAATGATCAGTGACCAATATAGCCACCCTTCTTTTCAATAACAGTCATAAGGGGTACTTTGCACGTTGCAACATCGCTACTGCGATATCGTCAGGGTCAAATCGAAAGTGACGCACATCCGGCGCTGGTAACGACGTCGCAACTTGTAAAGCCTTGATGCACCGATAAACGATTGCAAAAACGTCGTAAATCGGTGATCTGTGTAGCGTCGGTCATTTTCATAATGTCGCACCAATAGGAGATACGATGTTGTTCCTCGTTCCTGCGGTAGCACACATCGCTGTATGTGAAGCCGCAGGAGCGAGAAACATCTCCTTACCTGCCTCCACCGGCTATGCGGAAAGAAGGAGGTGGGCGGGATGTTTATGTCCCGCTCATCTTCGCCCCTCCGCTTCTATTGGCCGCCTGCCGTGTGACATCGCTGTGACGCTGCACAATCCACCCCCTTAGGAAGGAGGCGGGTCGCCGGCCAGAGCGACGTCGCAGGGCAGGTAAGTGCGTGTGAAGCTGCCGTAGCGATAATATTCGCTACGGCAGCTATCACAAGATATCGCATGTGCGACGGGGACGGGGACTATCGCGCTCGGCATCGCTAGCATCGGCTAGCGATGTGGCAGCGTGCACACTACACCTAAGACTTCCATCCATGGAGTCTGTCAGTTTTTTTATCAGTTGATGATCAACATTTCGGGCAGCACCAACCACAGCCTCCCAAACACTGCTCGGTGGGATGTTGATTTCCTTCACCGTAAATCTCCTATTTAAGAAGGGCCCAAAAGTTCTCAATAGGTTTTCGCTCAGGTGAGGAAGGGGCCATGTTAATATTCTTTCATATAGAAAGGAAATCTATCAGATTGTTTTTTGCTACCTCATCTGAAAGCAGCATGATGTAGTCAAAGAGATGCCGAATCCAAGAATCGGTTAATTTACTAGGTGCAGCGGTTCTGACACAATCAGAGTTTTTAGATTTAGCACACAGCAGAGATGAGAAAGCTTCCTCCACCCACACCAGAGTCTCTACCCTGTTTATAGACAGTGCACTGCTTATCAGAGGAGAGGGCATGTCGAAATACCAGGATATGCTACTGCTTTCCGAGAAAAGATAAGCTCCTGATACTAAAACAATCATTGCAAGTATACAACAGCACACAGTGTGATAAAAGGCACATCACTGAATTTTGTGTTTTAACCACTACAGCATTCTGTAGATTACATAGGAAAAACCTGCAGATTCCCTGGCAGCCGAGCAGTGGTGACTCTGATGCTATGATTAAGCATTGTTCTACATTAAAATCATGTTTTCCTTGAAAGGTGAAAACTTTTTCCTGTACCACTGCTTGATGAAAGTGTCTTCTAAAAACTGGCAGTAAGTTTAGGAGTTGACTTTGAGTCCATCTTCAACCTGAAAAGGTGCAACTAGCTCATCTTTACTATTCCCCACCACTATATTGCGTAATCTGAGTTAAATGGAAGTCTGTGTCCATTATCCAGCTAGAGGACCATCCAGGTGCTCTGTCAAGAGTCACTCATATTTCATCCATCCATAAAATCTTTGAAAAGAAAGATTTTTGTGTACTCACCGTAAAATCTCTTTCTCTGAGTCTTCATTGGGGGACACAGGACCATGGGTTATGCTGCTGTCACTAGGAGGCTGACACTAAGTAGACAGAAAAAGTTAGCTCCTCCCCAGCAGTATACACCCCGAGCCGGAGGCGGACTAAATCAGTTTAGTGCACAAGCAGTAGGAGGAGAACCAAACAACCCTAGATAAGACAAGGTAAAAACTATAACCAAATAGTCGTGCGACCAATGGCCTGGGAATATGGCCACTGAGGCAACAGGCAGGTAATATGTAACCAAAAAACACAAGCAGGGTGGGTGCTGTGTCCCCCAATGAAGACTCAGAGAAAGAGATTTTACGGTGAGTACACAAAAATGTTTCTTTCTCCATCGTGTCATTGGGGGACACAGGACCATGGGACGTCCAAAAGCAGTCCCTGGGTGGGAAGAGAACCATCACCGGAGATCGGTAGGAAACCGCTTCCTCCTGTCGGGCTTGACCAGACCTACAAACACCTACCTTGTTACAGGTGTGCTACTGCCGCCCGCAAAGATAACGGCAAGACTGGCCTCTGCCAAAGCTTGGGTGTGAACCTGATAGGAACTAGTAAAAGTATGCCGACTAGACCAGCTGGTGGCCCGGCGGACATGGTCGGTCAACGTCTGAAGTCCAAACATCCTTGGACGGTAGAATGCGGCGTAGGTCCGTCTTCCATGCGATAGGCTTCACATATGACGGAATGGATCCATGTGGCAATCCTGGCCCTGGGCGCCGGCATGCGTCTCCTGGGACCGGGTGAAAGGATGAACTGACTGTCGGTGTAAACCGAAAAGTGCGGACCCGAAGACATAAACGACTGTGGGCTCGTACCAGCTCAGGAACGAACTAGGCCCTTTTCAGGCTGAGAGAAGATACTAGGACCGAACTCGAAAACCCAATCTCCTTATCTAGAAGGAAGGCGGGCTGCCTTGGACCGAAAAGGAGGGCAGTGGCCGTAGCACCCCCCTTGCCCTGCTGGAGGACCTGGAACAAGGGGGGAAAAGGCAACAAGAGAGGGCTGTCCGCCCGGATGCCCTTTGAAAAAAGAGACGGCCACGAGGAGCCCACCTATCCAAACAGGTGGGAGTAGGAAGCACTCGGAAAGGTCCAAACTGGGAGCCTTGAAGTGAACCCATCGCTAGATTAAGGTCCCATGTTTCTAGTGGACGGTGATGGCGCCAAGCCAGATGGACGCTTCTCTGCGTGAAAAACCTTGATCGTGGGACGAGAAGTGATAAGTCTCTGAGACCGAAATGACCGCGTCGACACCTGGCCCCTAGAGGGACGCGCTAGAAAAGCCGCATCCAGATCTGACTGCAAGCATGGCAGCAGTGCAGGACGGGAGAGAGAGAGAGAGAGAAGAGAAGATGTGCTCCTCACACCCCGGAGGAGCTCTACACGTGTGGTAATAAATCTTCGAGGGAACCGGCTTCCCGGTCTCCATCATTGTCTGCATCCTTCTTGCCAACCGGCCTGTGCGAGCAAATACCCGGGATTTGCTCTTAAGGCCGTCAAACTTAGGACTTCTGAGTCCTGGTGGAAGAGAGGGCCCCGACACGGAAGAACTGGACGGTCTGGAAGGCGCCATGGGGCATCTGCGAGGAGTTGAGTGAGTTCTGTGAACTATGCTCGCCTGGGCCACTCCAGAGCCACCTTCTGCCTTGGTCCATCTTGAGAACCCTCGAGATCATGGGAAGCCGTGGGAAGATGCCCGAGAGATTGAACTGGCCTCACGGCCGGGCGAGGGCGTCGTCACCTAATGCAGAGAAGGGGGCACCCTTGATGCGCCGTTGACTAGAAAGCTGGATCGGGAGACCAATAGGACCACGACTGGAGGTCCTCCTTCGTCGTAGATCTGGCTGGTGACTTTCCTGTTGAGGAGCCATTTGCCTAGGCGAGGCCCTTCCTGCCGAGAAAAAACGGCCGTCCAAACGTCCACGGTAGGGATGTGTACTGCCGAGATTAGAGAGCGACGAGATCCGGCCCAGAGCCAGATCTTCTTGACCTCTTCCTTTGTCATGACACTCCCAGCGCCTCCCTGGTGGATGAAGCACGCCACCGCTGTGGCATGGTCCGACTGGAACCTGACCAGGCAACCTCGTCCCAGTGAAGAAATCGTAACCGGGCTAATTGGATGGATCTGATTTCCGGAATGTTGAAGGGGAGACAACACTCTAGGGGTGTCCCTCGGGACCGTGCTGTGGGATGGTGGAATAGCGTACCCCAGCATAGGAGACTGATGACGGTTGATACTATTCTCCAGAGGAGACGGAGAGGGGACCTTCCCAAGGGACGGTTACGAAGACTGGTCCACTAGGAAGGGATTGGCAGGTCCCCAGGGCAAACGGAAGCTACCTATCTCCGTTCTTCAGTGGGGTCTTCTGGAAGGCCAAGGATGAAAACTGGTAAGTGTACCGCCGCTATCACCTCCACCAACAGCCGAGGACTCGCATACCGAACCCGATTCGGTGCGGGGAAGAAAACTACTCCTGCGTGAAGAGTAACTTCCCTTGGACGGTCTCGAATAACGTGTCTAAAGGGATGATCTACCGGGCCGGGGTCTGAAAGGACTCCAACCGGTAGCTCAGCTACCCTAGTAGCGAAAAAGTGACGATGATGGTCTAAACCCCAAGACGAGGGTCCTTGAAGGAAGAAGTCTCGACCACCAGGCCATTTATGTGCGGAGTGACACTAGCGGCCCTGTAGAGTAGGATGTGCAGGGACAGGCGCCCTTGATCCCTGCAAGCGCTCCTAAAAAACTGGAATGGCCCGCTGCAATGCAAGGCGTAGGGACTGTTAGAGAGATAGAGACGCCCTGACGGTTGCGGCTCGAACGGGCTGGAACCGAGCGGTGAGGCGACGATCCTGAGCGTCTGGGCCGATGCTGGGAAGAGATGTGCTCCTCCCTCACGTAGCCTAGGGGAGCGATGTACTCTTCCCTCACATAGCCTAGGGGATCCACTGGACTAACCTATCTCCGAAGGGACGGTCACCTAAGGGCGGAAGGGAAGTCAGCGACTCCTTAGATGTCGCCTCCGCGTTCCAGATCCTGAGTCAGAGGTCTCGCCGGGTGGTCACACTGCTGCTATAGGCTCAGGCCGTGCAGCTGGCAGACGCCAGGGATGTGATGAGAAGGTACTTACCGAAGATGTCAACCAGTTCTGAATCGGCAGAGATGGACCGTAGTCCGCTGCGTAGGGTGTCCGTGGAGTCCCTGAGAGACGTCACGTTAGGGATGATAAGCCAGGCGGAACCCTGGCGGGTCGATCACAGGGGGGTATGCCCCTTCTCTCCGGAGCCCTTTGGAGAAGGGATAATGACAATAACAAGACTTACCGCTGGTAAACGTCCTGTCTGGATGTTGTCTGTGATGAAGCAGTAACTTGGCGAACTACTGGATGTCCACTGAATACATCATGGGTCCGCCAGAAAAGTCTTAAAGGAGACCTGTGTGCTCAGAGAGGAGAAGAGGACTATCCGCGCTCTTATGGTCTGACTCACCGTTTCTTCCAGGCTATTCGTCATGCGCCGAACATCGGGCGCCTGCTCGGAATCCAGCCGAGGTGGTACGCCTGGGTCATTACCAGAGAGGTCGGAAGGCTTCCGGTCGAGCGGGAGTTTGGACCTGGGAATGAAGGAAAAACCAGGGGGAGGCGCCGAAGGCGAGACCTGGCGGGTCCGCTTCGAGCAGCGGATAAGGTCCCTGGTACGGGACTCACCTCCCCCGGTGAGTGCACGGAGAGAAAAGGGCTGTCCGTACCTTTAAGGCTTGACTCACCATTTTTTACCAGGCTATTCGTCATGCGCCAAACGTCCGGGTCCTCCTGCTCGGAGTCCAGCAGAGGTGGAACGCCTGGGCCATCACCCGAGAGGTCGAAAGGCTACCAGAGGAGAGGCAGTCTGGACCTGGGGATTAAGGTGAAGCCTGGGGGCGCAGAAGACGAGACCTGGCGGGTCCGCTTTGAGCAGAGGAAAAGGTCCCTGGTACGAGACTCACCTCCCCGGGGGATTGCGCCAGTCTTGTGGATGGTATGACAGAGCGTCGGCCGGGCACGCAGCGCATGCGCACCAACCCGAGGGACGTCAGCGAGGGGATTTATGGCCTGAGACAGGGCGCTACCCAGCCGGCAGGGGCGGGATACAGGGGCGTGCAGTGCCAGGGGCTGCGTAGTGTAAATACTAATTTGACATCATGTGGGATAATTCACAACTGAGGGAACCGCCAATAACTAATATCTCAAGCTCTGAAAACTCTATATACTAACTCTATTGAGATGTGTATCTCTGATGTAAACCAAGAGCCGGAATAAGTACTGTAAGGCTACTTTCACACATCCGGTTTGAGCACTGCGGCTCAATCCGGCTGTGAAAACTATGCAACGGATGCGGCGAAAACACCGCATCCTTTGCATAAGTTTTTACATGCGGCCCGTCCTTTTTTTTCCGGTTGCGGCATGCTACTGAGCATGCGTAGTGGAAAAAAACGCATGCGGCGAGCGGATGCGGTTTTTTCCGCATCGCGCCGCATCCGGCCTCCATAGGTATGCATTGAAAAATGCGCCGCAGCGGCCGGATGTGGCGCGATGCGGTGTTTTTTGCCAGAGCAAAAAACGTTGCAGGGAACGTTCAATCCGGCCGCGGCATCGGCTAAATCTGCTGCATGCGGCAAAAACCGGACCGAACGCAAGCCCCTGCGGCACAATACGGCACTAATGTAAGTCTATGCAAAAAAAAAACGCAACCGGCGTTACAAAAGCCGGTTGCGGTTTTTCTGCAGAACGCCGTATTGTGCCGCAGAGCAAAAATCCGGATGTGTGAAAGTAGCCTAAGAGTTCATATATATATATATCTACATTTACATATATTGTAATAAACTCAGCCCATAATAAAAGAAAAAAAAAAAACAACCACTATCCTTTTAATGAACGTGGCTAATTTGGGTCTATTTTGTCCCTGATATGAGGGTTGCTGCAGCCTCAGCAACCCGCAGACCAGGGGACTGCTCTAATCCCTCTTTTTTTTTTTTAAAAAAAATGGATGCTGAGGAGGCTGGAGGCGGGCCGGGGAGAGCGGGAAAAATCATCCACCGCCCCCCTTGTGATGCCTGGGGCTGGGAGGAGGGCGGAGACGGAGCGGCCGGCGGCCAATAGCGCTGCGGCGGGAGGCGGGCCTGGGACGCCGGGGACAGGGCCGAAGCCGGGGCCTAAATTTTGAATCTGCCGGCGCAGGGGAAGGTAGAGACCAGCGGTCCTACCTGCGAAAACGGCAGCGCAGCAGCGATGTTGGGATGCCGGCCGGGAGCCCTGCGTGTGTGCCGGTACACTCCGCCGCCCGGTGGGACGTGGCCGGGGCGCCCGGCGACTAGGCCCAGACCGGGGCCTAAATTTTTGCAGGCGCCCGATGGAGGAGAAGGTAGGAGAGGGTGTCCTACCTGATCAGCGGCGGCGCATCTGTCCAGTGTGCAGGTCCTGCATATGTGCCTGTGTGCTCCGCACGCCGAAGGAATGGCTGCGGGCACCAGGGAAAAAGATTGAGGAAGGCAGGGAGGTGGACACCGGTGGGGGGTGGGAGCCCCTGTGGAAATGTAGCAGCGCTGCGGGCCCCATCACAAATCCTGATGCGCTGCAGAGGTCCAGTCCCTATTGCCGAGCCCCTTGCACCCTTTGGGGTGATACCGCAGGGTGAATAGGGGGTGCCCAGGAAGGTTCTGCCCCGCGTCCACCCCGGGAGTGGTACCACGGAAAACGGACGGGGGAGAGGGCCCGAGTTCTCAAGCCTCTGCGACCCTGGGGAGTGGTACCCACAGGGCTGCGAAAGGATGAGTGAAGAAAAATAACGATACCTGTGGAAACAGAGAGGTACAGGGATGAGAGCGACGAGCGTCGCCGAGAAAAAATGAAAAAAATCAAATGGCTGAAGGGGGCCCAGCCGGCCCACATCAGCCTCCTACGACACTAAGCAAAAACTGATTTAGTCCGCCTCCGGCTCGGGGTGTATACTGCTGGGGAGGAGCTAACTTTTTCTGTCTACTTAGTGTCAGCCTCCTAGTGACAGCAGCATAACCCATGGTCCTGTGTCCCCCAATGAAACGATGGAGAAATGTGTTATTTCTTGGCCCAATCTTGATGTTTCAGCTCTGTATCTTGTTCAGTGATGGTCTGATTCAGCCTCTCTACTTGGCCATATCTCTGAGCATTGAACATCTTATACTTCTGGGCAGTCCGGGGCAGTCTCAGTTCTGGAATATGACCGCACTGTAGAATAATGGTGGCTTCACATTGGCAGTTAAACTATGTTCACACACTGCATCTTTTCTTAACCACAAAGATGCAACATTTTTGGCCCTAAAAAAACGCACCTAAGGCAAAAACACATAAAAAATCTGCATGCGTCTTTGCCGCGTTTTTACTGCATTTTTCCCCATTGCGTTTTTTAAGTCAAATCTATTGACTATAAGGGTTCAAAAATGCTGGCAAAAACGCAAAAAGAATTGACATGCTGCATCTTCAAAAACGCAGCCAAGATGCAGCCAAAAACCGATGCACTTTGTAGACAGCAAAATAGAAATCTCATTAACTTTGGTGGGAGAAAGAAATGCATGCATTTGGGTGCATCTTTGTGATCTAAAAAATGCACCAAAAATGCAGTAAAAGATGTGTGTCGCCTAGGGAATGGGGTACTCGGTCCTGGGCAGTGTATCACTGGGGAATGTCACTTTGGTGGCCGTTGCCCGGTCCCGTGCCCTGGGTGCTTTTTAATGGGGAGTATTTACAGGGGAGATAAGAGTAATTTATGTGACGCCACCTGTGGGTTGCGGTTAATGTTGTGGAACTGCCGCTGCTAAAGTGGGTACTCCCAGGGCTGGTGGTAATGGCAGCTGTGGTTGTAGGCCCTCCGCAGGTAGGGCTGAACCTGGGAGGTATGTGATGTGCAGACTCTGCTTTTCCTGCAAATCCCGAGCTGCCACTTGCCTGTTCTTGGTGGTTCAAGACTGCTGCTCCTTGTTCAACTGCCGGATGGTGGCTTGGCAGGCTTTCTCGATCGCCTCATCAACGACAGCCCTCTGTACCGCATGCCGCACTCCTGCTTGAACCTCAGGCTCCCCGAACCCGAACAGTCCGCATCCAGATCACCATCAACGGATCTCTGTTCAGCCTGGTCACCGGTGACTCCTCTGTCGGTCGTTGGGTCTTCCAGCTCGGTCTGGTCACCGGCGACTCTTCTGTCGGTTGTCGGGTCTTCCAGGGCTGCTCCCTGCAGCCTAGCCTTGTCCGGTCTGGTCGTGGACGGAGGCATTGCGGCCTGGTCTGGTCTAGCCGTGGATGGAGGCTTTGCGGTCTGGTCTGGCCGTGGTCGAAGGGTCCGGTGATACTGGCGGGTCAGCGGGCAGAGGTGGTACAGGTTCATCTACCATGGGGACTTGTGGGGCTAAGGAGGTAACCACGCTTTCCGCCTCCTGGTGCCGCTCCTAGTGCAGAGCCCGTGCATCCTGGGCTCGCACAGCCACCCCCATCCCCATCATCTCCGAGCGCCAGTTCTCGATTTACTGGATCATTTGCAGCTGCATACGGAGGCATGTCCGCCCCAGCTCTTCTTCAAGCCAGGGTAAAGTTTCGCGGCCTGGAGGAGCAGACATTTTCTCCGCTGCAGGTTTGCTGGTCTTCTGCTGCAGAGCTGTGTTTGCTCCAGCACATCTGGGTACATTCTGCCGATGCCTCTTCCGACTTCCTGTAGTTAGTTTCACTTTTGCATGCTGCATACACCCAGGGGCAGAGTCGGCTTTTTGCGCGCTTTCGGGCACAGTGATGGCGCAGCCAGTTTTTCACAAAAATAAAGATGGTGGTAGTTTTTTTACACAAAACAGTCCATAAGGCGCACGTCCCCCGGGTTAACGGGCCTAGTCCATATCCTGTTCGTTATGCCAGGAAAAAGCTGTGTCACCCAGGGAATGGGGTACTCGGTCCCAGGCAGTGTATCACTGGGGAATGTCACTTTGGTGTCCGTTGCCCGGTCACGTGCCCTGGGTGCTTTTTAATGGGGGAAGTATTTACAGGAGAGATAAGAGTAATTTGTGTGTCGCCACCTGCAGGTTGCGGTTAATGTTGTGGAACCGCCGCTGCTGATGTGGGTACTCCCAGGGCTGGTGGTAATGGCAGCTGTGGTGGTAGGCCCTCCGCAGGTAGGGCTGAGCCTGGGAGGTATGTGATGTAGTAAAAATGGAGGCCACACCGGGGTTGTAATTAACAGTCTCTACTCACTCCGGACCCTTGGACAGCTAGTTCAAGTCCCTGTATTTCCAGTGCCAGTTGATGACTCGGTTGTTCTGTCCCCGGCACTCTCAGTGTGGCTGGGACCCAGAAGCCTGGAACTTTGGGGTTCCCCCAGCTGTGATACAGCGGTCTGTCCGTTCGGCTGGCAGTGTGGACCCTGTGGGGAGGTATGTGTCCGAACCCCGATCCTTGCTTACTGCTGATGCTCCGGAACTGTAAGTCTGAAGGTTCCTCACCATGCATGTAATTGCCAGGCCGTCTGAAACTGTCGCCTGACCTTGGGCTCTGTGCCCCGTGTGTGCCCAGATTCCAGTGGTGCTCCCTCATATCGTCCCTGGTGACTTCACTCCGCTCCAGAGGTACTTGTTTGCCCCTATTTTGCCAACCTCATTCCTTTGCCCCTGGGTCTCCATTACACGACCCAGCTCTCAGGCACGTCTGACTACTTTCACTTCTACTTCAGACTGTCTGCTGTCCCCTCCCACCAGGCTGTCCCCTCCCACCAGGCTGTCTAGTTCCCTGGTCAGGCTCCGCCCTCTAGGTGGCCCTCCCCTTGTCTGACTAGGCAGTGCCCCATGGTGTGGAGTAGTAACTAGGATTTTGGTGTGTGTGTGGGTGTTTCTATCACTGGTGTTCCACGTCCCAGGGGGTAGGTCCTGCATCTCCGTGAGGCAGTAGTTTCCTGTAGTGCCCTGAGTGGCTCAGGGGCGCTACAGGGTGCTACAGATGGAGTGTGTGAACATAGCCTAAATGCGGGTCTTTTTTTTCTCAACACAATTTTGAATACTTTTGACTATTTGCAACGAAACTTTTGATGGTCCTGTGATAACACCAATCTTACCAATCTTAACAATTTAAAGAGTGCTGCATCCCTCTGTAACAATTTTTGACTGTTCAGTCAGTTAAATATCTTTTTTGACACATTTTGCCTGCAGAAAGCAAACTAATAATTTGGCACACTTTAAGGCCTCTGCCACACTCACGTGAAATTCACGCACGTGCCGAGAGACACGTATTTCCCCTGCGTGTTGCGTGCAGGTAAGTACGTGTCTCTGGTACGTGCGGGACACGTGTGTTCTACGTGTGCTATCCGCGATAGCACACGCAGAACCGGTAATTAACATACGCACCTGGTCCTTCCTGATGTCCGCGCTGCTGTCCGTGGTGCTGATCCTCAGTCTCCAGCCCTCCCGTTTCCCGCTGCTGCTGCTGCCAGGCAGTGAAGTGAATATTCTATGAGATTAATGAGCGGCGGTCGGCAGCAAGAGGCAGCAGCAGCAGAGACAGGAGGGCTGGAGAAGGTGAGTTAATGTTTTGTTTTTTTTTCACTGACACGTGTGTTTTCGCCGGCGCGTGTCACACGGGACCGCATCCACACTACACCCGTGTGGTACGGGTGCGGGCCGTGTGACACCCGTGCTGCGGGAGAAAACACTGACATGTCAGCGCTTTGAAAAACGCACACACGTACAAACGCACACGGACACACGTTCCGTGTGGTTTTACGTGTGTGTGCCTGCTACAATAGGGTAGCATTGGTTAACGTGTCTCCGTGCCGCTGGTACGTGTAAAAAATGACAAACACGTGCCGGCGGCACGGATGTCTGTCACAGGCCTAATAAAGAGTGTTGATACCTTTAGTTCACACCCTTTTATTACAGAAATACACATCACCTGATCTGATCTGCTTCATTTTATACATTCAAGTTTACACATGTTCGATAATCTATATTAAAATGATTTGGTCAAAATACTCTCTTGCTTAATAATTCTGCACATAATATTAGATGGCTGTTGTATGAACTATAGTTCGGCCAATGGTTCAGACAGCAGCAATCCCTCTTGCCCTCTTGACTCTCCTATAAACTTAAGGGCTCATGCGCACGTTGCCGAATTTCATGCATTTACGCTGCATATTGTACCACAGCGTAAATGCATGCGACCTGTCTATGAAGATTGTGCATGAGACGTGCGCATGTTGCGTTTGAGAGCACAGCGATTTGGATGCCAAAATTTTGTTCTAAATCGCTGCGTTCTAAGAAGCAACATGTCACTTCGTCTATGGGAGAAGCTGCATACAGAGCGCATGAAATCGGCTTTTTTTCTGCAGAACCACTGCATTCATTATGCAGTGTTTCTGCAGCGATTTGACGCGCACATGTGCTGTCAAATCCCTGCAGAAATTTCTGCAGGGACATGACGCAACATGCGCATACAGCCTTAAGCGGGCTTTACACACAGCAACATCGCTAGCAATGTCGCTGGTGAAAGCACCCACCCCCGTCGGTTGTGCGTCACGGGCAAATCGCTGCCCGTGGCGCACAACATCGCTAGGAACAGTCACACATACTTACCTGCCTTTTCTAAGGGGGCGGTTCGTTCGGCGCCACAGCGACGTCACGTCGGCCGCCCAATAGAAGCAGAGGGGCGGAGATGAGTGGGCCGAACATCCCACCCACCTCCTTCCTTCGTCATTGCGGGCGGCCGCAGGTATGATGTTGTTCCTCATTCCTGCAGTGTCACACGTAGCGATGTGTGCTGCAGCAGGAACGACGAACAACCTGTGTCCTGCAGCAGCAACGATAATCGAGATAGGAACGACTGGACAACGATCAACGATTTGGTAAGTTATTTTGATCGTTAACAGGTCGCTCCTGCGTTTCACACGCAACGACGTCGCTAACGAGGCCGGATGTGTGTCATTAATTCCGTGACCCCAACGACATCTCGTTAGCGATGTCGTTGCGTATAAAGCCCGCTTTAGAGTGTGGATGACAGACTCCTATGGTAGTTGTTGAGGTCACTGAGAAGAAAAAAGACTGGCAATCCAAAATCGGAAAACCTGCATCCTGAACATGTCAAGAGAGAGTAGTGAGGTTTCCAATGTGCGCATTAGTCTGTGCATGAGGGATGTTTTATTATTAAAAAAGAGTACTATCGATTTATACAAAGTTAATTGAAAATAGAGTTCTATTGTAAAGGCAGTCTTCTGTCATCAGAAGTAGAGAAAGTATCCCTG